>NC_047131.1:30546611-30779111 GCF_009829125.3 Periophthalmus magnuspinnatus | reverse complement strand
AGAGGAGGAGGGAGGAGGAGAGAGGAGGGAGGAGAGAGGAGGAGGGAGGAGGAGAGAGGAGGAGGAGGGAGGAGGAGGGAGAGAGGAGGAGGAGAGAGGAGGGGGGAGGAGGGAGGAGAGAGAAGGAGAGAGGAAAGGGAGGAGAGAGGAGGAGAGAGGAGAGGGAAGAGGAGGCGGGGAGAGGAGAGAGAGGAGGAAGGAGGAGAGAGGAGAGAGAGGAGGGAGGAGAGGGAAGGGGGGAGAGAGGAGGAAGGAGGAGAGAGGAAGAGAGAGGAGGGAGGAGGAGGGAAGAGGAGGGAGGAGAGGAGAGAGAGGAGAAAGGAGGAAGTAGGAGAGAGGAAGAGAGAGGAGGGAGGAAGGAGGAGAGAGGAGAAGGGAGGAGGAGAGAGGAGGAGGAGAGGGAAGAGGAGGGGGAGAGGAGAGAGGAGGAAGGAGGAGAGAGGAAGAGAGAGGAGGGAGGAAGAAGGAGAGAGCCGACACAGGCCTCCTGTGTGTGTGTGTGTGTGTGTGTGTGTGTGTGTGTGTGTTGTTTACAGTGTATCCAGACTATCAGGTGTCAGGGTGAGTTTTATTGAGTGTCTGTGTGTGTGTGTCTCTGTCTCTGTTTGTCTGTGTGTGTGTTTCTCTGTGTGTGTCCATGTATCCGTGTGTGTCTGTGTGTGTTTCTCTCCGTGTGTGTGTGTGTGTCTCTGCGTGTGTGTGTGTCCGTGTGTGTGTCCGTGTGTGTGTGTTTTACAGAGTTCGTTCATATCAAGTGTCACTGTGAGTTTTATTGAGTGTCTGTGTGTGTCTGTGTGTGTTTGTGTGTGTCTGTGTCTGTGTGTGTCTGTGTGTGTCTGTGTGTGTCTGTGTGTGTTTGTGTGTGTCTGTGTCTGTGTGTGTCTGTGTGTGTCTGTGTGTCTGTGAGTTTTATTGTATAATTTACTGGTTCATGTCCAACAGGAGCTTCCTCTTTATATTAACAGTGTAAATATTTAGTAACAAGCAGCAAATTCATCTGAGACTTTTCCAGAGTAGTAAAGTAAAAGTAGTAAAAGTACTGCACTCCACAAAGAATATAGGTATCTGTACATTACTAAAGTTAAGTTTAAAATGAATACTTTTACTTCACTACATCTGAGAGCAGTATCTGTACTTTCTACTGCACTACATTTTTGACAAGGACTGAAAAGTAAAAGTATTTTTGTATTATTGTTTGAGACCTGCTGAAAAGTCTGAGGGTTTATTTTGAACACATTTGTAAATAAATAAATAAATAAATAAATAAATAAAATAAATAAAATAAATAAAATAAATAAAATAAATAAAATAAATAAAATAAATAAAATAAATAAAATAAATAAAATAAATAAAATAAATAAAATAAATAAAATAAAATAAAATAAAATAAAACAAAACAAAACATTACATTTTGGGTAAAAAATTAAATAAAAAATAATAGTTTCGGTTCAACAAAACTCTGCAAGAATCTTTATCAAAACCACTACATTGATAATTTATTAGATCTGAAAATCTGCTCAAAAAACTTACTTTTTACCCTTAAAGTATATTTTTAAATGTGTTAAATTCTTTTACTTAAGTAGATTTTTTTTTCATGTGACACTTTTACTTTTACTTGAGTATTTCTTTGCTCCAGTATCTGTACTTTTACTTAAGTAACAGACACCACTGTCGTCCCTGTAGCTGAAATCATGTACGGATTTATTGGCACTAAAAAAACATTTATTTCTTTGCCATATTTATAACGGCTTTGGCTACAACTTCAAACATTTGGCTTTAACTTCAACTTTAAGCTCATCTTTGCTAATTTGTTTCATCTTTATCTGGTTTAAACTTCTCCTTCGCTTTGTTCCTTTTGATAAACTTGTACCGCAGAATGATTCACCAAACAAAACCAAAAGCTGCAGTGAGGATCGTGACTCACCACCTCGAAGGAAAGCGACCGACCTGAACCATAAACTTCAAAATCGGGCGATAATTCTGTATCTGTTGCCATGCCGACCACCTAAACATCCCCCCGAGTGTCGTAACCACGGCTACAACCTCGTGCAAAACAGCGGCGTCTCAGCGCGCTCATCCCCAGCCGCGCCGCAAATTAGCCCCGACGATAAACTTTAAAGACTCCTGTCGGGTCTTGTTTAACAATTTACTCCCCCGCTATAAAAACGCGCTGCCCACCGCCGTGTGTGTATAAGGCCGTTATGAGCCTCACTCTACAGTTTCACAAAGGCCTGACCTCTGACCTTTACGGCATGCGCGCTGCAAATATAGAAACGCTCGTATGTGGTTAGTGTGTCGTCGAATGCGTGTTTGATCCTGCCCCACGGGGTCCACTTCGCTCACATCAGAGTGTTATTTTAAATACACCGTAAAGAGTCTGGCCTGTTTATCTTCGGCGCCTGGCTGTTTGTTTTCATTCCCCTTGTGGCCATTAAGGGAATTACACGTCAAATTAGACGGCATTAAAGTGACAAGTCTAAATAAAACCAAATATAAAAAGAGCATAATTCATGTTTTTGTTGGTTTCTAAATGGCTCTGAGTTCAGGGGATTCAGTCTGAACTTGTTTTTCTGCATTTATTTTTTAATTTTTATTGAGGGCGCATGTCGTTACCGCAACTATTAGAAGGTATTTGAGAGGAAAAGTGGCATAGAAACAAACCAAAACACATAAACAGATACAGATTTTCATGCTCTGCTATTACATTTCACCTTCTTTTAGCATCCAAAAAAATTTCCTTCACATTTTAAGCAAATAAATGTAATGATTAAACGTCTTATATTGCACAAAATTGACTCTTGTGAGGGTTAAGTCGTGTTATAATGTTGTTATCTTATCAAAAACAGACCTGGAGTTGTGTTTAGTTGTTTGAGTCACACTTTATTAATAGTCTGTTCCATCTCCAAAGCTCAAAATGCTCTGTTCCACCTCGTGATGTCATGAAGTGTTTCACAGGATAAGAAGGACATTAAAATCACACAAATCAAAACATAAATAATCACAAATAATCATCGTAAAATTAACTTTAAAACAGAAAAGTGCAGAATAAAAACCTTTCAGTCGTGAACAACTGCCGTATTTTCTGGAGTATAAGTCGCACCAGCCAGAAAATCCATAATAATGAAGAAAAAGAACATATATTTCACGTATAAGTCGCATCTGAGTATAAGTCGCACCCCCGGACAAACTGAAAAAAAGTGTGACTTAATTATTAGCATTTATATTGACTTCATTCACAAAGTTTCTCTTATAGTCGGTCTTTCAAATACTAGTCCTGTTGCTCATTTAAACAAACTCTATAATTCATCTTTTCACCTTGTTTGTCTTTTGTTTCTTACATTAAAGGTCCTGGATTACACAAAATTGACTTATATGAGCTTTACGTCATGTTATACTGTCGTTACGTCGTCAAAAACAGACCTGGAGTTGTGTTTTGTTGTTTGAGTAACACTTTATTATCAGTCTGTCTTCATCTCCAACGCTCAAAACGCTCTGTTCCACCTCGTGATGTCATCAAGTGGTAGTTTTCAAGTGAACTACTACTGTGTTTTCCGGAGTATAAGCCGCACCAGCCAAAAAAAAAAAGCATAATAATGAAGAAAAAAGACACATATGTTTCACGTATAAGTCGCATCTGAGTCGCATCTGCACTTCCTGTATTGCCACATGATGACATCACAAGGTGGACCGGAGCGTTTTCAGTTTGAGAGAAGAACTCAGTCTAAACAAAACACAACTCCAGGTCTGTTTGTGATGAGAAAACAACTTTATAACAGATTAACACAGGCCCTTTAAAGATGATGAATACAGAAACGCACAAAAACTTCAAGTATTTGTGAACTTGTTGTTTACCTTCCTCCGTTCCCATGACGGCGGCTCCTCTCTTTTCCTCTCGGGCCGCAGTTGTTCCTGGTCTAATAAACAGAAGAGGGAAAGCGGTGACATGGGGCCCCAGCTGCTGTGTGTGTGTGTGTGTTTGTGTGTGTGTGTGTGTGAAACTCTACCCTCGCGTCAGGATCAGAGCGGCATTAACGCAGAGATGAGACGGAGCAGCCGACAGCTCAGGTCTGTGCAGAGAACGCACTCCTCTGTGGCAGGGCATCTGGGTCACACGCCACACTGAGACAAGGAAACGGGTGTTCAAGAAGAGAACCCACGTTTAGGCGACGACAAAGTGACGCACAATTCAGCGACTTTGAAGAGTTTAAGAGGAATCAGACCGACCTGATGAAACTTATTAGTAGTTTTTTTTATTCTTTATCTTCAGACAGTGGAATAAAGTCACAGGGTTAATTATTAAATCAAATAAGTTGTAGCTGGATGACGAGGGAGAGGAGGGAGAGGAAAGAGAGGAGGGAGACGAAGGAAAAAAGGGAGACGAAGAAGATGAGAAAAGAGAGAGGAAAGAAAGACGAAGGAGAGGAAAGAGAGAAGAGAGAGGTGGAAGACAAGGCAGAGGACGGAGAGGAAAGAGGAGGGAGACGAGGGAGACAGGAAAAGAGAGAGGAAAGAAAGATGAGGGAGAGGAAAGAGAGAAGAGAGAGGTGGAAGATGAGGGAGAGGAGGGAGAGGAAAGAGGAGGGAGACAAGGAAGATGAGGGAGACGAAGGAGAAAAGGGAGACGAGGGAGATGAGAAAAGAGCGAGGAAAGAAAGACGAGGGAGAGGAAAGAGAGAAGAGAGAGGTGGAAGACGAGGGAGAGGAAAGAGGAGGGAGATGAGGAAGATGAGGGAGAGGAAGATGAGGGAGAGGAGGGAGACAAGACCATAATTCAATTAAACCAAGTTTCCTGAGACAGAGAAGGTGATCAGTTCCATCACATCTGTATCGTTCACACAGTTGATCCACTCTGAGCCAAGACGTATTTTTCGCTTTGGTTTCGTAAAGAAAAACACATTTTAATTAAACATATCGGTCGTTTTAATTAAAATGCTCCGTGTTTACATAATAACATAATTAAAGTTCCTTCGTGCAGATCGTGTCCTCGGATGACGACTCAAACAGATGTGTCTCTTTTCACGCTGCATGTTCAGAGATGTGTCGATGCACGCTCATAATTAGATAACAATTACAACGATTATAACTATTAGGCTTTAGGGCGTGAGGCTTCCAGCTTTAAGGCTCACGGCTGTTACGTTCTCAGCGTGTACGTGAGTCAAACTACAACTGAAATTATAACATGTTCAAACCTTGTGTTATTAATGCCCAATGAAATAATAAAACTCCAGAAATATTACAGCGACGCGTGATTTAGATTTAACCAATAACGACTCGCTATAATCAACTACGCAATAACAAACCGAACCATACCGAAGTGCTCCGTTCTCTCCGATGATTTCAATGCGATCGGTCGAGGCGTCATGACAACGGAACAAAACGATAAATCAAACTTTGGTTAAATCCAGTTGAGAGAAAAGCACAAACGTTTGAAATTTTCACAAACAAAACAGTCTGTATCGGTGCGAAAATAGGCTGAAGTTCTGTACGTTTATCAGGGTTGTTATGTTTGTTTTGGTTCATTTGGATGTAGCTAACCTGCTAGCCGCCGCGCTCCAAACAGGAAGTGATCATCAACTCCTCGTTTTGCTCGTAAAATGTTCATACGTGTCCCTCAAGATCCCAGTCTGTCCCTGTGTTTCTGTGTTATTTTTTTCTCCCCCGTCCCTTCTGTGTCCTTGTCTGGACCTGGGGCGGAGACTCTGGCACCACCCGCTCCACACCTGCACCTCGGGAGTACAAAAGGACCAAGGATCGTCGGTGTAGTAGAGTCCCGCTCGGCTCAGTCTAATTTCGCGATTATGGTCGTCGTACTCAGCTCGTTTTTCTCGTTTTTTTTTTTGCCAGATCCTGTTTCTTGGACCCGCCCTTCACCTCCGCCTCCGACCCAGCTCTCCACTACCGGCTCCGTCAACCGACATTCCCATTTCCTTGTTCGTTGTTTGAAATAAACCGTCAAACTTTTACCCCGAGTGTGGATTTTGGATTCCTTGGATACGACAATACATGAAGAGACAGAACTCGGGGAATAGTTTAACAATGTTTATTTTACAGTTTTTAAATGTGCGAATGAAGGTAGATCGATCAGGGAGTTGAGAGCGTGGTTGTTTGCAGTCGTCCAGGAGTAGATCATGGGCAGCGGGGTCAGATACGAGGTGAGAAGTACACGTAGAGGTGAGCTGGGTCGGAGACAGAGGAGCTGAGCGGGATCTGACGAGGAGCAAAAAAATCCAACTTAGAAATGACTGAGACACTGAGTTGTACCACTGTGGATTCGCGGACGATCTGGCGCTGAGTGTCGGGTCCTGGCTCCATTTGTTCTCCCCAGGTGCAGCTTGATTGACAATTAGTTGCAGGTGTGTGTGGGTGGAGCCCGAATCTCCGCCCACCTCCAGACACACAAGGGAGGAGGGAAAACAGCACACAACACAAGACAGACTGGGATCTTGACAGCTAGTTTTTATTTAGCTATTTTGTCCCTAAATCAAGATATGAACATTAATAACAGACAAATTCAGCTCCTTCTTTCCGCGAGGTCACTCCTGCTAGCGTTAGCAACAGGTTTGATTGACAGTGCTGCTCCTCGTTAAACTAGCAGTGTGGGTTTCAACAGCCTGGCTCTGGATTGGCTCTTTGGTTGCTATGACACTCACGGGTCAGAACTCAGCTCCAAATCCGCCGCTATAACTACTCAGTTCACTTCTTTTACAGTCTATAATTTGGACGTTTGGACCATCATTGCTTTTCTGTGATTGTCCCGCCCGTTTAAACGTCACATCGGGCGTCTCTCGGGGTAGATTCTCATGAGTTTGTGAGTAAATATCGCGAGACTCCGTGCTGCTGTGCGAGGTTCCTCTCTCACAGTCCTGTCTCTCACATGTGGACACTGTACATGAGGCCTTTATGCGCCGGACACTGAGAGCCTTTGTTCCTGTGTCCGGTCCCTGCGCTGTGGCCCTGACCCTCGCTCAGACCACACTACTGTCCCAGTCCTGTTCTCTGTGTATCTGCCCACTCAGCTTCTCCCAGGCACGGATTCCAGCAGCAGACCTCCCTGTTTGGGTATTTCGGGTTCGGTCCGCTCTTGAACGAAGCTTTAGTGACTCATTACTCAACCACGCGGCCGTCCTTCAAGTCCTCCGCTGCTCTCCCCCTCCCCAGACATCTCCCTGCACGCCCCCCCGCAGACACCCGCCGACCCGGGGAAGAAAAGGGAGCTCTGTTTGGCTCCTGACCCAACTTCTTGAAAGAAGCTTCTGTGTTTGTGTGCACTATTCACTGCAGCCCATTATTTATAAAAGGTGTTTTTGTACTGCAGTTTAATGTACTTTTCATGTCTCTGAGGTGCAGTACTCACATTTACTCACTTTCATTTACTTTTGTACTTTTCTGGCAGCAGAGTTTTATTCCTACTTGGGTAATATTTTTATTGAAATAACAGTACGGCTCCTGAAGATGATTTAGTTTGGCTCATTTTTGTGTCACTCCTTTAAAAATGCCAGATTTTGTGCATTATTTAAAGTTTTGTCCTTTTAATTACACTTTCAATGTCCTATACAGTGGTCCCACGTTCTAAAAATAACCCACAACAGGCGAAATCCGCGAAGTATCAGCTTTATTTTTGACAGTTATTCTCTATGTTTTTGTCTGTAAAACCCCTCACCACATACTTTATACACTTTTCTCACACAGGCGTTAACATTTTCTCACATTTCTCTCTCGTTTAAACTCTCTCAAAGTTCAAACCTTCGTAGGCGTCTTTGTCGGTGCAGAACGTTTCATCGACATTGTGGGTTTTGTCGGGGAGAAAACAAATTGCAAACGTACAGCACTTCAGAGTCACACTGCGATCCAACGTTTATGTAAATTTGTCCGAACACATTCTGTACTGGACAGGAGACACGGCACGGAGGAGACTGATGGACAATGGTCTACAGTCCAACAGCCAATCAGGACGCACGACACAATGGTCTACAGTCCAACAGCCAATCAGGACGCACGACACAATGGTCTACAGTCCAACAGCCAATCAGGACGCACGACACAATGGTCTACAGTCCAACAGCCAATCAGGACGCACGACACAATGGTCTACAGTCCAACAGCCAATCAGGACGCAGAACACAATGCAGAACAAAAGGTGAACCATGATATACTGAGGGACAACTGTAATACGAGAGTTGTTTTGTTTCATTCACGCATGTTTGAGTCACACTTTATTATCAGTTTGTACATCTTCAACGCTCAAAACGCTCTGTTCCACCTTGTGATGTCATGAAGTGGTAGTTTTTTTCAAGTTAACATCTCCTTTTTTACCTTTTGTTCAGTAGAGATAAGCGGCAATTCCAGGGCTGAAACGATCCAAACGATTCTAGAAATGAAGATGTGTGGAGTTTAAAAACACAGCGGAGCACTTCCTGTATCACCACATGATGACATCACGAGGTGGAACAGAGTGTTTTCTGTTTGAGAGCAGACTTCATCTTAAATTTGCAGGATTTGTGTTGAACATACGTGGAACAAAAACACAACTCCAGGTCTGTTTTCGATGAGGAAATAACATTACAACATCAGAAAATAAAGTAATATGTTCATTTCTTGGAGCAGTACTTCTACTTGAGCAATATTACTTCAAAGTAACGTTACGACTCTGTGTAATCCACCCACCTGCGTCTATGTGCGAACCTGAAATGTAATCGTCTGCTGCTTAAATCAAGCCTTAACATTTCTTTGGGTAAACCGACACCTTCAGTCCGGTTCCCACAATCCACAGGCGTAAAACTCTAAACTCCTCACGCCGCTCCGCTGGGACAGGAGCACAAACGTAAGCTCATGTCTCCGCTTTACGCCCAGACCTCTGCATGGTTTTAACATCTTTATAGAGTCATGAGGGTCTTACAGATGTGGTCCACTGCAGATGACATCACTGAGAACTTCCTGTCTGGATCAGAGGAATAGAGTTTACATCTGGAGAGCAGAGGTGTAATTAGGGCCGGAGCTACAGCGTCTGCGGCCGTGGACAGGGACGTGACGCCAGGAGGGCTCGGGGTTTTGTTGTTTTGTTCTTTGCCGATGTATACAAAGACTAAACGGCACCAGAGCGACAAGAGGCGCCGTAAACAAGAACTGTAAAATCCCACGACGCAGAACCTCTTTTGGACAGTCCGCCTTTTCATATCAGAGCTGCAAACTGTGGAACTCACTGCCCACTGAAATAAAAAAAACATTTCTGAGTTGAAAATGTTCACCTCTAGGGTTAAGAACTGTCTGAAAATGAGTCAAAACTGTACACACTTGTAAATAAGTCGTATGACAGTTGGTGAGTGAGAGAACGTGTGAGTGTTGGATGTATATTTGTGCACTGATGTAACTATTTTAAGGGGCAGGTGTTTTAATATACTTTGCATATTGGTGAATTGTGGAGAAGCCCCAACCAGGGACGGGAGTTGAGAATTAGCTCTGGCTATAAACTCTATATGCATCACATCAGCTGCAATGTTCATGTTGTAACTATGTCAGATTGCACTGTCCCTGTCAAATAAATATATAAATAAATAAATAAATGTTAGCTACATATACATTTTACATTTATTTATTTATTTATTTATTTTATGTGAAACTCTTTGCGCAGCTTAACCCTTGGGTAATTTATGACCCCAAAAAGCAGAACTCTGTCATTTCTTCATCAAATGGGTTGAAAATTGAGTCACTTTTTGAGCTCATTTTGATTATTTTGGGAAAACCTCATTAAGTCTTTGTCTAATCTACAAAGTTATTCATGGTCAGTCCTCTCCTCCACTCACCCAGTTCATCAGCACCAGAACCACCACACAGCGTCTCACTCCACACAGCGTCTCACTCCACACAGCGTCTCACTCCACACAGCGTCTCACTCGAGGGGCAGCCTGTGGAGATTGTGTAGGTCCTTTGAGGAAAAGTGCGTTCAGTCAGAGCCTCTCAGCAACGGAACTGAGTCCCCAGCAGAATTAGAGAACTAACCTCATACAGTTCACACAAAAAAACATGTAAAGAACTGGCTCACCTTAAGAGTTTTTACTATATACTGTGTGTGTGAGCTTCTTCTGTCTTGTGTGTCCTGTGTTTTGTTTCATAATGGATGGATGGATGGATGGATGGATGGATGGATGGATAGATGGATAGATGGATAGATGGATAGATAGATAGATAGATAGATAGATAGATAGATAGATAGATAGATAGATAGATAGATAGATAGATAGATAGATAGATAGATAGATAGATAGATAGATAGATACTTACTTTATTAATCCCCAGCCAGGGAAATTCACCTGTCCAGCAGCAAAACAGTTCTGTCTTAACTCCACTGTTTGTACATTTGTAATTTTAACTTGCAGTGTTTATAATTTTCTAATTTTCTAATCTTTACTATGTTTTAGGATGATCAGTCACCATCGGTCCATGAAAAATAGTCTAAATCTAATTCTGGTGCATTTACAGAAATTTATTAATGTGCATTGTCCCTGTGCAAATAAATAAATAAATAAATACATTTCAATAAAAAAGAAGAAAAAATCTGATATAAAAATGTGACTGTTTACCATTTTAAAGGAGATATATTCTGATTCTTTGCTTGTACTTGATAATAAACTGTAACACACACAGACCTTTTAACATTTTGTCCATTGTAAAACATAATTAAATCAATCATTCCTGTTACAAATATAAGTCCCGCCTCTTCACAGCTGCATTTCACCTTAGACCAACAACAGTGACTTTTCATGTACTTATTGTTGAAAAATGTCCATATAATATTTCTGAACCTCACGTGTATGAAACTCAAAACTCAAAATAGAATAGAGAAGTGGGCGGGTACAGAGGGTAGGTGAAAACTGACATTTTCCAAGCACTTTATTCTTTATTTCTACAGGAGAACCCAATGAGAACCTTTTTAAAATAAAATACAAAGAGAAACACACAAGTCCATCTATATTAACATTAAAACAAACATTAAAAACAGGAGCAGGTGTGCAGCAAACGTGTCCAGTTTTGCTTTTCCTTGGAGTTTGTCCCATTTTTGTGAAGCAAAACAGTTAAAAAACCTCTTTCTCAGTCTCAGTCCTGGTTTGTCCTTAGACTTATAGAGTCATGTGACCTGGTGTTAAATGTCCCGTATCAACGATGAACAAGCAGCAGGTGAGGACAAACGCAGGACAATACAGGATCACACAAACCTGCTGTCTGGATTTGTTTTTTTTTTTGTGTGTTCTGTGCTGTTTTCCCTCCTGCCTTCTGTGTTTGAGCCTGGAGCTGGGCGGAGACTCTGACACCACCTCCACACACCTCCACCTGTGAGTAGAAAAGGACTGAGGATCCGACACTCAGGGCCAGATCGTCTTGTCATTTTCCGTTTTTTCTTCATGTATCCACCGCAATCCCGCACCTCTTCACCTCCGCCTCCGACCCAGCTCTCCATGTCCGATAGGAGCACCCCAGCCTCTGATCCTGCGACCCACGACCTGCTCCAAGACGACCCCGCTCCCACCTGTCTGCTCTGTCTGCATTCATTCACATTCCTCTATCTGCAAATAAACTCTGCTGAACTGTTTCCCAGGTCTGTATCTTTGGTCCCTCCTTCAGCTTTTACAATGACGCATGATTTAAAATGGTCAAAAGTTGCTCCTGAGCAGTTGCTACAAGATATTTTTAGTTTAAAGTTCCTTTAAAACATAGGACGGACCTGAGTATATAACGATTTATTGGGACGCCTTATTGACCTGACATTTCAAACGATGAAGTACGTCAAACTCCAGACCAGAAAAGTTATAATAAAATAAAAATTACGTGGATCATAAAGATTATTTTGATAATAATGTGTATAACCGAGATATAATATGTAAACTAGAGAATTATTACTAACTTATTAAAAGAAGTTTATATTGAAAGTAGAGTGTATAAATAATGTCTGATCTGGACCATGGCTTATCATCAGATGTTTGGGGGTTTTTTTACAAGAGAGGCAGAGAGCTACTAAAAAGATAAAATTTTTATTTATTTATCTGTTTTTGTTTTTTATTATGGTTATTTTTCATTATGTGTGTGCGTATGTGTGTGAGGATGTATAAATGTATAAGAATGTGTTAATTCTAATGTATTTGTGTTCTGTTCCTGCGCTCGCCTGGGGACGGTGGGAGAGGTTGTGATATGTCAAAATGTACAAAAAATATGATTAAAAAATAAAAATGTTGCTCCTAAAAGTTGATTTTGAACATCTCCTTTAAACTTTAACCCTTCCCGACACCGCTGACCCTTTATCTTTCGATTTTTCATCGGTTTTACACTTTGCACAGTGTCTCGTCGTCTCTTTCCTCTGCAGCACTGACCCACTGATCTAAAGGTTAACCGTGTCCCGGCGGTCCCCCTCGCCCTGAGTTTGGACCGTGCTGGACACTTGGACACAGAGGGGCTTTGTGTTGTGTGTGTGTGTGTGTGTTGTGTGTGTGTGTGTTGTGTGTGTGTCTGGAAAAACCCTTAAGCTACAAACAACAGGATTTCCTCTTGTTTCATGCGTCTGTTATGTCATTATCGACTTCTTTTTGCAGAGTGAGTTC
This sequence comes from Periophthalmus magnuspinnatus, assembly GCF_009829125.3. NCBI lineage: Eukaryota > Metazoa > Chordata > Actinopteri > Gobiiformes > Gobiidae > Periophthalmus > Periophthalmus magnuspinnatus. The sequence continues at coordinate 30,766,524 of NC_047131.1, read as the reverse complement.
AGGGGGGATTCAACACTCTTCAGCTGCTCTGACAAATGAAAATCCCATGAATATATTTAGGACTTTGTTAATTAAACTTTTGAAAAACTGAGTTGATTTATAAAGCGCATTTAAAACCAACTTAAAAGTGAACAAAAAACACGAAACATAGGAACAATAAAACACCGTCTGGCTAGAAATACTTTAACTTTGTCCTGAAAATAACACTTAACGTTAGACACAAGGAATAAAAACAGAGCTTAAATACCCCTCAGCCCCGCCCCTGGGCAAAACAGTCATGGTTTTAAAGTTTCACTAAAGAAAAATGATGAATCGATTATATTTTTAAGAATGTGTGAGACAAAATGTGCTCTACATGGACATAAAGATATAAGAAACTAAATCAGAGTTTACATAAATGAACTGCATGTCCCAGAGTATGTCCCAGAGCCTGTCCTAAGTACGGTAAGTCCCAGAGCATGTCACAGAGTATGTCCCAGAGCAAGTCCCAGAGTATGTCCCAGAGTATGTCCCAGAGTATGTCCCAGAGTATGTCCCAGAGTATGTTCCAGACCATGTCACAGAGGAAGTCCCAGAGTATGTCCCAGAACAAGTCCCAGGCATGTCCCAGACCATGTCCCAGAGCATGTCCCAGGCCATGTCCCAGACCATGTCCCAGAGCATGTCCCAGACCATGTCCCAGAGCATGTCCCAGACCATGTCCCAGACCATGTCCCAGACCATGTCCCAGACCATGTCCCAGACCACTGCCCCCACTGACCACCGACCTCTGACCACAGCTGGTGCAAATTTATAACATTCAAGTTTGATTCTTGAGTTTGTTTCCTGATGTTTTCTCTGAGTTAGATTCATAAGTAAAAACATTGTCCCCCTGAGGGTCGGGACTCCATGGAGGCTGCAAAATGATTTTCCTCAGATGGGAAAAAAATCTATATTATGGAAATAGTCTCAAGGCTTAACATCCTTCAAATTCTGTAGCCAATGTAGATTCTTATTTGTGGGCGTATGGAGCAGTCAGGGGCCGGAGGGCGTCTGGTTTGGGGACCACAGGATCATCTCTGCCATTTTCAAATGATGTTTGTCCTGGTGGAACAAGATCATTGAGCCAGGACCTGGAGCAGGCTCTGGGGCGGTTTGCAGTGGAGTGTGAAGCAGCTGAGATGAAAATCAGCTCCTCCAAATCCAAGGCCATGGTTCTCGACCCGAAAAAGGTGTCTTGCCCTCTCTGGGTGGAGTCCCTACCTCAAGTGGAGAAGTTCAAGTATCTCAGGGCCTTGTTCATGAGTGAGGGAAGGATGGAGCGTGAGATTGATGGACGGATCAGTGCAGCTGTATTGGACCATTGTGGTGAAGAAAGAGCCCAAAGATAAAGCTCTGGATTTACCGGTCAATCTACGTTCCTACTTTCACCTGTGGTCTTGGTTTAGTCCTGGTTTAGATCTCTGTTCCTACTCTCACCTTTGGCCATGAGCTTTGGGTAATGACCAAAAGGACAAGAACACATGGAAGGAACTTGGAGTACAGCCGCTGCTCCTCCACACTGAGAAGAGCCAGTTGAGATGTTTGAGGTGAGGGAAGTCGGGGAGTCCCTGCTTAAACTGCAGCCCACGTGACCCGGCCCCGGATAAGCGGAAGAGAATGGATGGACGGAGGAGATCGATTTATCTTGGCTTGTGTCCTGATAAGGGGGTTTGATGCGTCTGTCACTTAAAGCTCTTTATTCGCTCGTAAATTCCCCACGAGACAGGTCCATATACATTCTGACAGATCAAATAAACTTGTACAATTTACAACTCGTGCGACACCACCGGCTCTTTAATCTACCATATACTTTAACCTAGACGTACAGAAAAACAAACTAAAACTAAACTATTGTCTCTCATGAAAAGCTTCAACCTGAGGTCCCAATAAACCAGAAGGTCGCTCCCTCGTCTCTCCTCTCTCCTTATCTTCTTGTGTGTTCCAACCTCCGCCCCTGCGTCTGTCCCTAGCAACCCACGGAGACGCCCCGCTCTCTGACGCCCCCGCCCACCCCCACAGAGCAGGCACGCACAATCGGAAACACAAGCCTAAACCCTGATTATTGGCGATTACACACCTCCTGTCCGGCCTTTGAACAATACCCCTTGTGAATGATGGACACATGTGCGACGGGGCTGAGGCCAAAGAGTGAAACGATATCGCACACAAGGGGAGGTTAAGAATGCATTGTACAGGAACTGCAAACATGATAAAGGGACTTCCCAGCTTCCTGCTCCCGACCTCTGCACATTTACAGACAAAACATTTCAGCTTCTCCCCGCAGGATCGTCGCTCTGTCTCACAAGATGGACCGTCTTTCCCACACGGCTCCTCCGGCCAGGGAGAGGCTGCGAAAGTAATCCAACCGCTTTACTGCGCTCGTGAAGAGAGGATTTGTTAACAATAGCCGAGCATTAAATAGTTATTGCTTTGCCTGGAATGCTCCACACTATGGCATTAAGTTATTTTCGCATTAAAAGGCATAATGGAATAATTGCGAGATAGTTTTTGGACCTTTACGGGCAAAGCAATTACTAGACAGACGGTAGACTCCTCGCCACGCAACGAAATGAAAAGACTCTTTATGTTTATGTTAGACTTTGGTTTGGTCGTGTTAAAGTCTTGGTCTGGTTCAAGTTTGGTTCTGAATCCGACGTTGGTCCCATTGTTCATGTTTTCGAAGTGTGAACTAAATATTCCTTAAAAAAAATCGACTTTTTAGAGCCGTCGGCCGTGTTATAGTCGATTCCCGTGAACGTTTACTCACCTGAAGTTGCGTCTGGAGTGATTCATGTTTGAGAAATCTTTAACCGCTTATTTGCAAGACGCCGTTTCGCCGATCAACCGTCGTTTTCACCGCCAGCTACATATCCCACTGTGACAACGTACATCGATCTTGCTGCACGTACGATTTGGCGGTTTTGCGTAGTCATTTTGGTACAAACGTTTAAAAAAAACAACAAAACCCGCTGGCTTTAGGGTGATCTGCAGCTAACCATCAGAGGTGCGGTGATGTTTACGGCGACGTCAGCTCCCATTGGACGCCGCAGTTTCGTAACACGGAAATCAGCGAACTTAGGTCTTTTATTAAGTCGTTTTAGATGAATATTGCATTTTAAAATGTGCGAATTACACCTGTATAGAGACACAAGCGCAGTACGTCTGCTTTAAGTCTTTAAGTTTTTCTCACCAGACAAAATATTTGAAGTATCAGATCTGAACCAGGTTTTTCAGGACTGTTCTAGTTTTAATTAATAGTTAAAGGTCTTAAATATCACTACACCACAAAACACGGATGCACTAGGACCCAGCGTATCCACCCACATTACAAAAGGGACCCGCCTCCTTCACCTGGTGCTGCTCCTCTGGCTCGACTCCACCTGGCCACGCCCTCAGCCGGTCGCCTCAACGCACTTTAGCAAACTTCGCGCATATTTATCGTAACTTACGTCCTTTTCGGTCCTGTCCGCCCCTTTCGTTTGTTGCGGTCACACGAGCAGGACGAAATGTGGATAAACGTGTAAAGGTCGTGTACGTCGCAAAAGTGACTCCAGCGAGGTTTAAGTCATGTTTTAATATTGTTCTCTCCTTAAAATCAGACCTGGAGTTGTGTTTTGTTTCATTCACGCATGTCTCCAAAGCTCAAAACGCTCTGTTCCACCTTGTGATGTCATGAAGTGGTAGTTTACAAGTTAATAGCCACATTTTACCTTTAGTTCAGTAGAAATTTGACAGTTAAATATGCAGGATTTGTGTGTTAAACGTGCGTGAATGAAACAAAACACACTCCAGGTCTGTTTTGCATGAGGAAACATTATAACATAGATCAGGAAATAGCGTAAAATGTGCTTTTTTAAACATATATCGCAGAGAAATCCATCATTTTCTTGTCATGCGTATGCCGGAGAACAGCCCTGTACATTTGCATCTCCTACGTCAACTCACTCATTAATATCATTGTGAAATACATTCTTGACAAAGCGTTTCCGACAAACCGCGCACTCTGCAATCAAGTGTTTGTGTAAGGAGCAGTGTGAGCTCATTATGCCATTACCTTGAACAAAGGATGGGTCATTCCTTTTGTCGATTGTAATACATTCCTCGCGCCCGGAGTCACCCTTTTCTCATTCATCTTCCTCTTTCGTTTGCTCTTCTGGTGTGAACTCATTTCCTCTAAGTCTATATTGGATTTTAGAAGACCTCGAGTTGTCACTACACCTTATTACATCATTTATTTTACCTTTAAGTTTCAAAGTCTGGAAACTTCTGTGTGTACTGTGTTTATAAATGGACTTAGCTAACCTGCTAGCCGCCGCGTTCCAGATAAGAAGTGATTATGTTCACGCAGACTTTGGCTCTAATTCACAAATTTACATAAACGTTGGATCTCAGTGTGACTCTGAAGTGCTGTACGTTTGCGATTTGTTTTCTCCCCGACAAAACCCACAATGTCGATGAAACGTTCCGCACCGACAAAGACGCCTACGAAGGTTTGAACTTTGAGAGAGTTTAAACGAGAGAGAAATGTGAGAAAATGTTAACGCCTGTGTGAGAAAAGTGTATAAAGTGTGTGGTGAGGGGTTTTACTGCAAAAAACATAAAAAATAAAGCTGATATTTCGCGGATTTCGCCTGTTGCGGGTTATTTTTAGAACGTAACCGAGGGACCACTTTACATAAGAAAACTATTAACCCTCTACATGATCCTGGGGTTTTTCTTTCGCTTTTGTGTTTGTAAATCAAGATATGAACATTAATAACAGACAAATCCGGCGTCTTTTTTCCCAGAGTTTGCTCCCGCTACCGTTAGCAACAGGTTTGACTGCCCGCTTCCTGCTAAACCAGTGGTGCGGATGTGAAGGAGCGTTACCTTTTAACAACTTCGCTCCAGATTGGCTCTTTGGTTGCTATGATACTCACAGACAGAATTCCAAATATGAAACTCGGCTCCAAATCCGCCGCTATAACCGCTCTGGCCTCGATGAGCTTCGTTTGACTGAAGCTGAATGCTGTGGGTGACGTCACACTCACTTAATCCACTTCTTTATACAGACTATGACTAAAGACTAAGCCAAGGTAAGTTTATTTGTACAGCACGATTGGTACACAAAGTAATCAAAGTGCTTTATAGAACAAGAAAGGCGCTAAAGTCACAATACGACAACTCAAATAATAAATAATGATAATAAAATGAACATTAAAGGAAAAAAAAGTGCAGAATAAACCCCTTTCAGTCACACGCACAGCTAAACAGAACCGTGTGAGCCTGGATTTAAACATTGTCAAAGTCGAGGCTTGTCTGTTGCAGCAAATACCTGATGTAATATCGGTGTAAGACATCTCCGGACTTGCACACGAATACTCGCTAACCATTACCGCTCGCTAACAATTCCACGTGATTGACTCCACCTGTCCCGTCTGGAGCAGGATGCATTCAAATGTTTGGGGAGTTTTCGTGGGACGTCCAGACAAGGCAAAGTAATGTTATTATTCCGTGTTCTCGGCTCTTCACACACCCACACGAGCAGGTGTTGAAATCAAACGCCCCCTCTGGAATTCACTTGGACAGACGCTTCACCTTTACGGCTCATATACGACCGAATGTCTGAGTATCGTGTTTCTATTGTTCTGTCTGAGCATTATTCACTTTTATGAGAAGCCTGCGATAACTATTTGGTGATAGTTAAGTGCAGATTATTACATTTATTCGTAGATCAAACCTGGCAACCGACGGAAGATTTGACATATGGTGCAAAAGTGAATCTCGTGAGCTTCAAATCGTGTCATAAACCTGTTATCTGATCAAAAACAGACCTGGAGTTGTGTTTATTTCCTTCACGCATGTTTGAGTGACCTTTTATTAATGCTCTGTTCCAACTCGTGATGTCATAAAGTGTTAGTTTTCAAGTTAACAGCTTCTTTTTTTACCTTTCGTTTAGTAGATATTTGAAATTCCAGAGCTGAAATGATTCTAGAAATGAAGGTGTGTGGAGTTTAAAAACACAGCGGAGCACGTCGGTTTCTGTTCTGTTGCGTGAAAAACAGACGGAGAGACGCGGGGATCGTTCTCTGGATTTTTATTGTCGGTTACAGCGATACAGTCGAGTCAAGTGTCTAAAAGCGTGAGTTTTAGCCAGTGTTTTATACCCCTGCCAGCGTGGGTGTTACACATTCCTGTATGAGATAAGAAATTTAAAGCAAAGTTGAAGAAGATGAGTGTTTTATAATCATCCCACACATTAATGAGATGATAAGAAATGTGGCTTTGAACAAAAAAGTTTGACATATGTGCTCTAGTGGGTTAAATGGAGAATAACCTTAACCGTAAAGCTGCACTACGTTCTTTTACGACGGGGTTTTAAGGCCAAATGTGCTTTATATTGGCTTATCTGTCTCCGCTATGGTGGTGGTGATGGTTCAATCTAGTGTCTTGCCTAAGGACACAACAGCAGCTCGCACACACCTGGTATTCCCCGCAGTCTCCCATCCAAGTCCTAACCAGGCCCAACCCGCTGAGCTTCCGAGAACAGGCATTCTCAAGTTGGTACGGTCGGAATTTGACACGAGTTAGAGATAAAGTTTTCCTATTCATGGGTTTCGGATTCCTGTTATATGGAACATTTTGAGGAGTTTTCTCATTCAAAAGCTGCACGATTTTGTTTCGATTTGGAAATAAGCCTAATCTGTTGTTTCCTCGTCACAAACAGACCTGGAGTTGTGTTTTTTTGTTTCATTCACATGTTTAAAGCTGACGTGCAATTAGTCTGAGTTCTTCTCTCAAGCTGAAAACACTCCGTTCCACCTTGTGATGTCATCATGTGGTAATACAGGAAGTGCTCCGCTGTGTTTTTAAACTCCACGCACCTTCATTTCTAGAAGCATTTGGATCATTTAGGCCCTGGAATTGCTAATCTGTGGTTAATTAAAGGTAAAAAAGTAGCTGTTAATGTGAAAAAACTACCACTTTATGACATCACAAGGTGGAACAGAGCGTTTTGAATGTGTGTGAATGAAACAAAACACAACTCCGGGTCTGTTTTTGAGGAGGAAACAACATTATAACATGGATTAACGCTCACAAGGGTCAATTTTGTGTAACATCGAACATTAAATCGCTTTAAATCCCAGGCATAAGTTTCATTTTTACCTCAGAACAAAACTCCAACTCCAAAACATGCCTGCGGTTTAATCAGCGTTCCCCCTGAAATAGAACGCCTATCTGTCTCTTTAGGTCTGTTTGAAAGAAGAATCTCGTGAATGTGGCACCTCTGTTCTGTAAGACGTGCGGGCGGATGGGCGGAGGGTCGGACTCGGGCGGATCGTGTTGCTTTTGGGGCGCAGCTGTCCTCAGAGGAGCCCGGGACCCGGAGAGGAGACGCTGGGAAGAATGTCTCAGGCGGACAGGGTGGACTCTGGACGGACACAGCAGACGGGACGGAGCTGGACTTAAGGAGACACAACAACATACGCCAGGGGTTAGGTCAGGATTTAGACTCGGAGCAGGAAAACCCCAACATCAAGTCTGGTTATTCCCAACACTGATTAATGAGAATTCAATATGTGCCCCGTGTGTTTAAAGGGCTCGTATTACGCTGTTTTTCTATGTTTTAATGTTGTTTCCTTAAAAAAAAACAGACCTGGAGTTGTGTTTTGTTTCATTCCCACATGTTTAACACACAAAAACACTCTTCTCTCAAACAGAAAACGCTCTGTTCCACCTTGTGATGTCATCATGTGGTAATACAGGAAGTGCTCTGCTGTGTTTTTAAACTCCACACACCTACCAAAACTACCACTTCATGACATCACAAGGTGGAACAGAGCGTTTTGAGCCTTAAGACATGACTTAAAGCTACAAGAGTCAATTTTGTGCAATGTAGGACCTTTAAAAAAGTGCTGTAGTATTTTAGTCCTGGTTTAGTCCTGGTTTAGTCCTAGTTTAGTCCTGGTCTAGTCCTGGTTTAGTCTTGGTTTAGTCCTGGTTTAGTCCTGGTTTAATCCTGGTTTAGTCCTGGTTTAGTCCTGGTTTAGTCCTGGTTTCGTCCTGGTCTAGTCCTGGTTTAGGCCTACTTTAGCCCTGGTTTAGTCTTGGTTTAGTCCTGCTTTAGTCCTGGTTTAATCCTGGTTTAGTCTTGGTTTAGTTCTGGTTTACTCCTGGTTTAGTCCTGGTCTAGTCCTGCTTTAGTTGTGTAGAGTGTAGAGTTGTGTTTTGTTTCATTCACACATGTTTAACACAGGAAAACACTCTTCTCTCAAACAGAAAACGCTCTGTCCCACCTTGTGATGTCATCAAGTGGTAATACAGGAAGTGCTCTGCTGTGTTTTTAAACTCCACACACCTTTATTTCTACAATCATTTGGATCATTTCAGCCCTGGAATTGACAATTTGTGCTGAACAAAAGGTAAAATGTAGCTGTTAACTTGAAAAAAAACTACCACTTGATGACATCACAAGGTGGAACAGAGCGTTTTGAGCCTTAAAACATGACTTAAAGCTACAACAGTCAATTTTGTGCAATGTAGGACCTTTAAAAAAGTACTGTAGTATTTTAGTCCTGGTTTAGTCCTAGTTTAGTCATTACATTCAAAATCAAACATTATTCAACTTGTATAAGGTTGTACATAACATTTATATCTATTTAATAATAATAACGCACAAGAATTCCAAGAAAAGCAGCATCAGTTCAACAATAAATGACTCAATATTTAAACAAAAGAAAAACTAAACCATGACACTTCACATGAATCATTCCTGCGTCCTGTAATTTTCAAAAAGTAGTGTTTTAGACTGTACTTCTTTTTAAATGCTTCTATTGTGTAGCAGCTTTTTAATTTACCATCGAGGTTGTTTCACACACTTACACCTCAAACAGAAATGAAGTATAATGACGCTTTTATTGGTTTTAGTCTTAATTTTTTTTTAATATACCTGTTCGAGTAACATCTGTTAACAAGTAGAATAAATTGAAGTAAAGCCCAAACTCACTGTGCTTCTGTTGTAGGGAGTATTATACCTCTGATGACATAGGCTGAAATAACCATGAGTAAGTTGATAAGAACGAGAGCATAAGTCACAGATCACTTATTTGTTTTTTTTTTATGATAAATGTAGTGATTTGGCAGTATAGAAATGGCAAAATGATTCACACAATATATCTAAAAATCTGATATTGTGTCTTATTTAAACTGTATTCTTGTTCATGAGCGACATGTTCATTCAGAAAAATCATTACCATAAACTTTCTAAACAAATGTGGAAGCTATACCACGTCACAAAACCTTTTATTTTGCACTTTTTTTTTGCTAATCTACTAAAAGGGGATCACAGAGGGGCTGGAGGAGCACTGGGCTTCTCTAGAATGGCCCACGATCTTCAAAAAAATTACTCTCAAAGGGCCAGATGTAATGTAAAATAAATGTAACTACTTTTTAAACATATTACATTTACAAATATTGCATATGTATTTCCATAGATGTGAAAAATATGGCTGTATAACTTGCTATCTCTTTCTAAACTCACATTTTAAGACAGTCATACCTTTTAATTTACCTTGTAGTGGGCCACATAAAATGACATGGCGTGCCACATTTTGCCCGTGGGCCTTGCGTTTGACACATGTGCTCTATATTAAGTTGTTATATCCGGATCAGAATTCATTATTTTGTTGCCCAGTTATGTGAAAATGCCGATATAGTTCAAAACTCAAAACTGTAGCTTGTTTTTGGCGCAATTTCTCAAAAAAAAAAAGACAAGATAATGTGAGAAAAACACAACTCAGTGCTGGTATTTTTAATACTATGAGTACTAACATAACCCTGTCACTATCAAGTAAAAGTACAGATACTGGAACAAAAATACTCAAGTTGAAAAGTTTTTACTTTTGGTAGTGTTATGTTAATCTACCTTGTAGTGGGCCATGTGAAATGACATGCCGGGCCACATTTTGCCCGTGGGCCTTGCGTTTGACACGTGCTCTATATTAAGTTGCTTTGCCCCTGATGCTCAGAATTCATTATTTTGTCGCCCAGTCATATGAAAAGGCTGATATACTTCAAAACTCAAATCTGTGACTTGTTTTTTTGCGCAATTTCTCCAAAAAACGACAAGATAATGAGAGAAAAACACAACTCAGCGCTGGTATTTTTAACACTATCAGTACTTAACTACTACTTAACTACATAACACTGTCACTATCAAGTAAAAGAACAGATACTGGAACAAAAATACTCAAGTTTAAAAGTTTTTACTTTTAGTAGTATTATGTTAATTTACCTTGTAGTGGACCACATAGAATGACATGGCGTGCCACATTTTGCCCATGGGCCTAGCGTTTGACACATGTGCTCTATATTATATGTTGTTATATCGGCTCAGAATTCATTATTTTGTCGCTGATATATTTCAAAAGTCAAAACTGCAGCTTGTTTTTTGCACAATTTCTCCAACAAAACGACAAAATAATATGAGAAAAACACAACTCAGTGCTGCTATTTTTAACACTGCAGTACATTTTGTTGGTACATGTCTTTTGCAGTATAGGAATACACAAATAGACCACTCCTGTCCGGACTTGTGCGTATACAATGTGTGGGGACTTCTCTTCCTGTGAGTCAGCTCCTTGTGCTGATGAGCGACGAACCAAAACAAAACGCACAGTCTCATAATGGCTGGTCGTCACGGTAACGTGACGACCAGCCATTATGAGACTGTGCGTTTTGTGAAAAAAAGCAAATATGCGGCGTTTAGAGCGACAGGATCAGGTCTGTTTGAAAGAAGGAGTGATATCTGTGGTCTAGTTCCTTGAGTAAAGTGACGTGTTCATACCTGGACTCTGATCTCAGGGCGTGTGAGGCAGGTATGCACTCACCTGAGCTCACATACCACAGATCCGGCTCGTAAAACTCGTATGAAGAGCTGACGTAACCTGTCGCAACCACGTCTGTCATTCACTATTTTACTGTTTCTCTGCGTTTATTTTTTTTAAAGAAATGCCCTTCGGTCTTTTCGGTTTGTGCATAGTGCAGAGTCAGTGGTGGAACGTGATGAAGTAAACGTAGTGAAGTACTATACTTAAGTGCAGATTTTTGGGTATTTGTACTTTACTTGAGTACACGTTTAAGTGGATACTTTTACTTCACTACATTTTTGAACAGGGCTTGAAGCTTTGTAAGACTCAAAATCTGCGCAAAATACTTTTACGTCTTACATTTTTAAACATGTACTTTTACTTAAGTACGTTTTTTCATGACACACTTTTACTTTTACTTGAGTATTTTTGTTCCAGTATCTGTACTTTTACTTGATAGTGACAGTGTTATGTTAGTACTGATTACACTCGTACTTTCTAGTAAATATTAGCAGTAATTTAGAAGTAACTTTAATAGTAATAGTACTAAAACAAATGATAAAAATGTGTTTTTCAGGATGATGAAAACTAGTACATGTTGGTCTAGTCCTGGTCTAGTCCTGGTCTAGTCCTGGTCTAGTCCTGATTTAGTCCCAGTTTAGTCCTGCTTTAGTCCTGGATTAGTCCTGGTCTAGTCCTGGTCTAGTCCTGGTCTAGTCCTGCTTTAGTCCTGGATTAGCACTGGATTAGTCCTGGTCTAGTCCTGGTTTAGCCCTGATTTAGCTCTGGTTTTAGTCCTGCTTTAGTCCTGCTTTAGTCCTGGTTTAGTCCTGCTTTAGTCCTGGTTTAGTCCTGGTTTAGTCCTGGTTTAGTCCTGGTTTAGTCTTGTTGTGCTTCTGCTGTTGTTGTGCGTCTGTGTGCTGTTGTGTGTCTCTGTGTGTTGTTGTGCGTCTCTGTGTGTTGTTGTGCCTCTCTGTGTGTTGTTGTGCGTCTGTGTTGTTGTGCTTCTCTGTGTGGTTGTGTGTCTGTGTGTTGTTGTTCGTCTCTGTGTGTTGTTGTGCGTCTCTGTGTGTTGTTGTGCTTCTCTGTGTGTTGTTGTGCTTCTCTGTGTGTTGTTGTGCGTCTCCGTGTGTTGTTGTGCGTCTGTGTGTTGTTGTGTGTCTGTTGTGCGTCTGGTCTGTTTGTCTCTTCTTTTCCAGCTGGACTCAGTTGCTCTGTGTCACGTTCAGGGCTGATGGGAAAAGCGAGCGCTGGTGAAGAGGAGACACCAGATCAATGAAAGAAAAACACTGGAATTTACCGGAAACGGGACCTTGAACCTAACCCATAATAAACTCAGTGTCTTTATCTTTTCATAAACTGTGCCAAGTTGTTGCTCAGTCATTTTTATACCTTCTTCTCGCACCACACCTTTGAGATAACTCGACACAAGACACGACACATCGCACTTACTCTGAAGTGGGTGAGGTCATGTGAGTGGGAGGTGTAAAGTATCGGGTTTGTAATGTTAGCGGTAAAATGCCGTGAATCACCGTTTTGGACAAATAATCTGAAATATAAACACAAAAGAGAAGGTGGATCCTCCTCAGTCTGGATACACAGATTCATATGAGATAATCAGAGGTCAAAGGTTAAATACACTGGTCTACAGGCCATGAGGTCAAAGTGAACTGTTTTTATTATGTTCTTGAAATATAAAATAAACAAAAATATAATAATAATAATAATAATAATAATAATAATAATAATAATAATAATAATAATAATAATAATAATAATAATAATAAAATAATAATAATAAAATAATACCATGTCCCCAGATCTCGTCGTCGAGGACCCTGCCTTGCACTGCCGCACAGATCTCTTTGCACCGACCCCTTACGGACCCTCCCGCAGATTGTGGGTCCATGGGAGGACGGTCCCGTGTCGCTCCTACAGGGCCCGGCCACCAGGCGCTCACTGGGGAGCACCCACCCCAGGCCTTGGTCCAGGGTGGGGCCCCGGTAATGCCAGTCCGGGCGACGTAACGGGCCTGGGTCTCATGGACGGCTTCTGAACCGCTCTTAGTCCGACCTGTCCCTCTGGACCAGGGGCATGAAGCCCCCGACAACATGTCTCCCAGGATCATTCAGGTGATCAAAACCCTCCACCACGTTAAGGTGGTGGTTCTGGGAGGGGCAAATTCTGGCAACGCCTCAGGAGGAAGCAGTGCTTCACCAACAGTTTACACCGTGGGTGGAGAACTGCTGACCTCGACTGGGGATGTTGTCGGGCGGTCGAAGGATCTCAATCCCACTGTCCCCAGTCTCTGCATCACGTCTTCTGAGAAAAAAGCAGAGACTGGGGACCCGGGACTCGTCCATCACTCTGGCTCCTCGGTGGTAACGACATACGTCCAAGTACCTCAAGTCTCTGGACGTTGTGGGTTTGACACGTCTCTACAACATCGTGTGGCGGTCGGGGACAGGACCGCTGGACTGGAAGACCGGGGTGGTCCCTCTGTATGAGAGGGGGGACCCGAGACCTCAGAGTGTGACCTCAGAGTGCGACCTCAGAGTACGACCTCAGAGCGTGACCTCAGAGCGTGACCTCAGAGCGTGACCTCAGAGTGTGACCTCAGAGCGTGACCTTAGAGTGTGACCTCAGAGTGTGACCTCAGAGCGTGACCTCAGAGCGTGACCTCAGAGTGTGACCTTAGAGCGTGACCTCAGAGCGTGACCTCAGAGCGCGACCTCAGAGTACGACCTCAGAGCGTGACCTCAGAGTGCGACCTCAGAGTACGACCTCAGAGCGTGACCTCAGAGCGTGACCTCAGAGTGTGACCTCAGAGCGTGACCTCAGTGCGTGACCTCAGAGTGGAGCTGTGTCCGTGGACATTTACACTGGCCCGTTGTTCCTGTTTAACTCTATTATAACTGCAGACCTTCTCCACAGCGCCGCCCTGTCTGTAGCTAAAGGTCCTGCACGTGTTTCATCTGCTCAAGATTAAAGCTCCAGTGTATTTATAGAGAAGAGGCTAAAGTGACTCAGGCGGCTCACTTTGATGAGGTTAGAGCGGCTCAGAGGGAGAAAAAGAGAGGGAGGAAGAGAGGGAGAGAGGAGGAGAGGGAGAGACAGAGAGAGAGAGAGCTGGTCCCACTTCAAACAGGACAGAGGGAGAAAAAGAGAGGGAGGAAGAGAGGGAGGAAGAGAGGGAGAGAAAGACAGGGAGACAGAGAGACAGAAAGAGAGAGCTCGTCCCACTTCAAACAGGAGAGAGGGAGGAGAGAGGGAGGAAGAGAGGGAGAGACAGAGAGAGAGACACAGGGACAGAGAGGGAGAGGAGACAGAGAGAGAGGAAAGGGGGGAGACAGAGAGAGAGAGCTCATCCTACTTCAAACAGTAGAGACAGAGAGAGAGAGAGAGAGAGAGGGAGAGAAAGAGACAGACAGAGAGAGGGGGAGAGAGACAGAGAGACAGAGTGAGAGCTCATCCCAGTTCAAACAGGAGAGAGGGAGAGAGAACAGAGACAGATGGAGAAAGAGGAGAAAGAGAGAGGGAGACAGAGAGAGAAATGAAAAGATAGAGGAGATAGAGAGCGGACAGAGAGAGACAGTGAGGCAAAGAGAGAGGAAAAGAGAGGGAGTGAAGGAGTGAAGGAGACAGAGAGAGAAAGAAAGGGACGCAGAGAGAGAGAGAGAATGAGAGAGGGAGAAAGAGAGACAGAGAGAGAGAAGGAAGGAGAGAAAGAGAGATAGAGAGACAGAGAGAGGGAGACAGAGAGAGACAGAGAGAGAGAGAACAAGAGGGAGAAAGAGAAATAGAGGCAGAGAGAGAGGGTGAAAAGGAGAAGGGGGAAAGAGAGGGAGAGACAGAGAGAGAAAGAGAGATAGAGAGCGAAATAGAGAGAGGGAGAGGGGAGCGATGGGGGAACACACACACAGAGAGAGAGAGAGAGAGGGGGAGGTGACACTCGTCTGTTCACTTCACTCACTTCGCTCTGACCCATGACACAGGATCATCACTTCCACGTCTTAAATCTGTTTAAAAGAGGAGAGATGTGAAGTACTGAAGTAAAAGTACAAATACCAGAGCAAAAAAACAACAACAAAATACACTTAAGTAAAAGTAAAAAGTACCTGTTTAAAAATATACTTAAAGAGTAAAAAGTAAAATTATTTTGTGCAGATTTTGAGCCTTATAAAGCTCACTGGTTTTTATCAGGATTTTGTTCAGTAAAAACTATTTTAACGTATTTTTTCTTGCTGTTTTTTTTTTGTTTATATCTTTATGTCTTCAAATTCTGAACGTGTTAAAAATAAACCCTCAGATTTTTCAGCAGGTCCCAAACTATAATCAAAAATACTTTTACTTTTCAGTCCTGTTCAAAACTGTACTGGAGTAGAAAGTACAGATACTGCTCTCAAATGTACTGATGGAAAAGTAAAAGGTATCCCTGTAGTTTAAAATGTACTTAAGTAAAAGTATTAAAGCACCTGTCTAAAAATATACTTAAATAGTAAAAAGTAAAAGTATTTTGTGCAGAATTTGAGTCATGTTGAGTTGATTTTGATAAAATTTTGTGTGGAATTTTGTTCACTAAAATAAAAAGATGGATTCAGTTGTTTCAGTTTATTTGTTATATTTTTGTTGCTCAGATTATGAAGATGTTAAAAATAAACCCTCAGATTTATCAAGAGGTTTTAAACAATAATGAAAAACACTTTTACTTTTCAGTCCAGTTCAAAAACGTAGTGCAGTAGAAAGTACAGACACTGCTCTCAAATGTGAAGTAAAAGTAAAAGTATCCAGTTTAAAAAGTACCTAAGTAAAGCACAGATACTTGAAAACATTTACTTATGTACAGTATTTTACTCTTTTTACTTTGTTACGTTCCACTGTTGGACTTAAGAGACAAGTAAAAGTAAAATCCAACTGTTTTTGGTCAAATATTTGGTACAACAGTATTCAAATAATCTGTTATAAGTGTGTTATTTGTGAACTGATGTTTCGAAATAGCTTTTAACTTCCCTTTTATGAATAAATAAGTAAATAAATCAAGTTTTTTTTTCTTCTACAACAGACAAGAAAAGTAAAAGTTAGATTATTGTCTTATTGAATGAAGTTTTAGACCTAAAACGACGAGTTTGGGCGACGACAGAAGCTCAGTTTTATGTTGTTTCTCCGCTGATCCGCAGGTCGACGGTGCGATTCCAGCTCCTACAAATGAACCCCGTCTTTGTGTCCCTGGGCAAGACACTCAACCCCCAGTGTCTGTGTGTAAATGTGTGCGTCGTGCCACTTTAAATGTCTCCAAGGTGGAAAAACACTACATTAAAACAACCATTTACCGACACATATTCTTTTATCGTGTCGCCTTTGTCTTAATTTACGCGTGCGGTTATTTCTAGAAAGGTTTTCAACGAGGCTCAAGTTGAAACAAACCGCACGGATCAAGTTGAAACAAACCACAAAGAAGAGATTGGCTCCACTTCCCTCTAAATGAACATCAATCAGTGTCACGCTCCCACCCACACAGCTCACCGCAGCCAGCCCAACACCTCATCATCCCCTCACCCGGACGGAACACGCTCCAAATAAACCTGACAGGAGTTTAAATCTGCCTTGAGCTCGTGTCAGATGAAGGAGACTGTCCCTTTTGTTGGGGGTTACGTGGTTAGTTGGACTCAGAGCCAGTTTTACAGCCAAACTCCCACTCCTCGCCTCAGTTTAGGGCGTGTTTTGGCGGCACGCTTCAAGAGAACTTCTTATGCTTCAAGTGAGCTTCTTATCAGCTCTGCACTGACTCAGCCCAGGCACAAAAGAGGCGCATTCCACCTGAGGAGCCGAGGAGGCGCAGGGACTTTCCGGTCTCCACTCCCTCTGCCCAGCGCGCATGGCATCTACCTAGAAATATCCCAAGTGTATGAGCCTGACCTCAGCCTGTCACGTGGTAATGAAGGCACAGATTCACCAAATTGTACAAATGTTTGCAGATTTATTCAAATAAATACAACGTAAACACATATAATTTAAAGCTGATTGCAAGTAACAACATAACAAACAAATAAATTAACATGAATGGTTTAGGAGGCAGGCTCCTGAAGGCAGAGCTTGAAATCCTTTTGACATTTTAAAGATTGGTTCAGTCTCTGGAGCAGTACAGCTCAGGCTCAGGTCAGTGACAGCACAGGCCCGGACTATCCTTCATGTTTGGACCGGATGACCTGGTCTTCCTTTTGGTCCTAGTTTAGTCTGAGTGGTCCAACAGTGACGCTGGAATCACAAGTCCACAAACATTAGAGTCTGTGCGCGCTGTGACGCTGCTGTGGCGGTGTGGGGCTCACCATATTAGGAGCAGAGCTGAGGGCGCGCCGTGCGTCAGGGCGCGCCGTGCGTCAGGGCGCTCGGGCCATGCGCCTCTCCTGCTGCCCCGGAGACGCGCTCTCATTGTCCTGCCGCGTTTTAAAGTCCTGGATCGCTTTTCTGTTCTGGTAGTCAATCAAAGCCATGGTAATCACCGCGTTCCAGCAGTTCTCCTCCCCAGAGCACCGGAAGTCGATTTCTTTATTGTCTGTGGTCACGATGGTGAAGTAGACGAACTTGCCCGTGCGCTCCACACAGTCCACTTTCTTGATGGACTGCAGCTTGAGCTCCTTGGCCTTGCTGCGCTTCTGTGTGTCCGGGTAAATGTTGAGGCTGTCCGCGGTCAGGACGCACGTCTTCCTCTTCCAGAACTGGAGGAGGTTGTCGCTCCTCTTCTCCAGCTCTCCCTCTTTGAGGATCTGCGCCGCCGACATTTTCATCGTTGGGCTTCCCTCGTGCGTTGTATTCCGTGTGAGTCTGTGAATGAACGGCTCAGAGCCGGATCTTTATAGAGGCTGCGCGTGGCACGGCCCCCTGACGTCAGCCCTGTGGGGACGTTTCTGCTTCTGGAGCTGAGGCTGTGGGCGGAAGCGCGCGGGGCAAAGGGAGAAACGTGGGTCTCATTAAACTCAGATCTGTTAATCAGTAACAAACATCCACAGAGGAAATGGAGGCTCCTGCTGCGGCTTTAGAGTCACAGAGGAGCAAAGGGAAGTTTATCTGTACAGCACAAGTCAGACACAAAGAGCTTTACACAATAAGAAACACATTAAAATCACAATACAACAAATGAAAACATAAATAATCACAATGAATCATCATAAAATTAACATTAAAGGAGAAAAGTGCAGAATGAAAACCTTTGAACCACGAGCTCACGGTAAACACATGAATACATTTATATCTGTACTTCTACCTCGAAGAAGAAGAGTGTTTTACATCCAGTAGCCACACACACACACACACACACACACACACCCACACACACACACACACGAGCACACATGGGCACAGGAGGGACGCAGATAAATTGTTTCAGCATTCATCAGATTATACCTAAAACAGGACAACTAGAGAATGTAAAATGTTTCAAGTATTTAGCCTCCGTCCACACTCATGACATTCAAAATTCAGACAAAAACGCCAAAAATCCAAAGAGAAATGTTCTATAAATCATCTATAAATCACAGCTTTGTTTGTAAAAGGCTTTAATCAAATTCTGCTCGAGGTTCTTGACTAAACCTTCTTAATGACAGTCTCTCCTTCCTCATAATAACTCTGCTGATAGTTTTAGTGTCAGCTGGTCCGGACCAACAGAAATGTGCTGCCCCGACCTCAACTAAACACCACACGGGACATTTCTGCACAGAGCTGGAGTCAAACTACCAACCGCAATCATCAGAGAACCACTGCAGCACCTCAGACATGTGTGAACGCGAAAGAAACGGACATCACAGACCTAAAAACCTTTAAATGGAAGGTTGACTATAGCCTCCTGGAGCGAGTGGCAAAGGACGTTACGTGAGTTACCCTTAAACTGGAGGGACGGTGGTTTGTCACTGCTATTTCAGGAGACTTCACGTTAGATATTCCCTCCGAGATGAGACGTGGAAGGAACTCAGAGTAAAGCCACTGCTCCTCCACATCAAGGCGAGTCAGCGGAGGCGGCTCGGGAATCTCTTCTAAATGTTGTGAGGTGTTCAGGGCATGTCCCACCCGGAGGAGGTCCTGGACGAGACCCAAGACTCGCCGCAGGGACTGGGGCTCTGGGCTGGTCTGGGAGCGTCTCGGGATCCCCCTGGAGGAGCTGGAGGAGGTGTGTGTGTGGAAAGGGAAGTTTGGGCTTTCCCTGCAAAGTAAAGCGAGTTTAGTAAAGCACAGTGAGTACACAAGGTGATTCAAAGTGTTTTACAGAATAAAAGTGACATTAAAATCACCACAGGACAAATCAAAACATAAATAATCACAAACAACCATCATAAAGTTAACATTAATACAGAAAAGTGCAGAATAAACCCCCTTCAGTCACAGCAGATTTAGACCTGGTTTAGTCCTGGTTCAGTCTTGGTTCAGTCCTGGTTCAGTCCTGGTTCAGTCCTGGTTCAGTCTTGGTTTAGTCCTGGTTCAGTCCTGGTTCAGTCCTGGTTTAGTCCTGGTTCAGTCCTGGTTTAGCCCTGGTTTATTCCGGGTTTAGTCCTGGTTTAGTCCAGGTTCAGTCCAGGTTTAGTCCTGGTTCAGTCCTGGTTTAGTCCTGGTTCAGTCCAGGTTCAGTCTTGGTTCAGTCCTGGTTTAGTCCTGGTTCAGTCCTGGTTTAGTCCTGGGTCAGTCCTGGTTTAGTCTTGGTTCAGTCCTGGTTCAGTCCTGGTTCAGTCTTGGTTTAGTCCAGGTTCAGTCCTGGTTCAGTCTTGGTTCAGTCCTGGTTCAGTCCTGGTTTAGTCCTGGTTCAGTCCTGGATCAGTCTTGGTTCAGTCCTGGTTCAGTCTTGGTTCAGTCCTGGTTCAGTCCTGGTTTAGTCCTGGTTTAGTCCTGGTTTAGTCCTGGACCAGTCCGGCCCTGTTGTCATTATTACTCGATATATTCAATTCCTTATTTACAAAAATAGACTAATAATGTTTTTTGACAATGTTACATCAACAACACTCAGAAAATAAAACACTGACACTTCCGTAATATTCCGCATATTTAATTATCCAAAGTAAATAAGTTTAATTAAGTCCAATTTATTCATAAAATTACACTTTATACATTTAACATCAACATTCAAATGGAAAACTCTGAGATCATATGTAAATTCTGTCTGTCTGTCTTTTTTTAAGTAATAAATCCAAACCCGTCTCATTCCAAACAGCCGCACCTGAACTGACCCGGACTTGAGTGACCGTCCCCCCGGCGCCCCCCCCCCCCCCTCCTCTCCTGTGTCCTATCAGCTTCCCCTTCAGGCATTCTGGAAACATTCCCCGTTTCTCCTGGAGTCCGGAAGCCAGATGCCAACCACTGTATTACTTTACTTCAATCAACACCACACGTCTTTACTCTGTGGTCCACGGCGTGAATCACATGTTGACACAGACGGGATGGGGCCACCGCAGCCTGGGCCCCCGGTGTAACACTGAAGAGCTTTTGTCCCGTTTGTGGATAGGCTGAGGAACATGTCTGGGCAGTGACTCAGGCTGGAGCTCTGCAGGGGGAGTGTGCTTGCCAAAGGAGCAGGACAGGCAGCAGGTGTGTATGGGCAGGACCAGAGCGTGACTGTGGAGTGTCTGTGTGAACATCTATGTTTATATGATCAGTAAAAAAGACCAGGGGGAAGTGTCTGGGGTGATTCATGACGTGAGTGGGTTTATGGAGAAAAAGAAGCAACAATTGATCATTAGATTCTGGATAAATAAGAAAAAACAGATCAAGTTAAAGCATGTTTTAGTTTTATTTTAAAAGGTTTAGTTTGTTTTCATACCTGACAGTTTGTTCTGCTCACTAGCGCCTCACAGTGGTCACGTGATGTTGCTGTGTTGTGTCCGTTCAGCTGATTTAAACCAGTTTTGGCGCTTTGTTTCGACCGGTGAAGGCAGAACGACGGCGCCATCTGCAGTCCGTCTTCTTCAGGACAGTATCCCAGGTGTGTGAGAGTAAAAAGGCCCCCTCGTCTCGGTTTAAGGGCCCGTTGGACCGCAGGTGGCGCTGTCGTTCCTGCCTCCACTGGGTGAAACAAAGCATCAAAACCAGTTTATATCAGCTGAACAGATACGCCGCAGTAACATCATTTGACCACTGTGACGAAGAGCGCTAGAGAGCAGTCCAAACTAAACTACTGTATGAAAACAAACTAACCCTTAATCTGGAAAAATAATCTACAGATGAACCTCACTGGATTATGTTTTTTCCTTTTTTCCATTGCATAATCTCCACATAGAACAGCAAAAGCCAAAGTTAAATCCGTCAACTGGACAAAACGCGCCTCATCGACGAAGAGGCGTGGATGAACGTTTTGTCCACTTGATGGATTTAACTTCGGCTTTTGCTTTGGATCAGACCTGGACGACTGAGGGATTACACAAACCTCCATGTGGAACGTTTCGAAATTTGGTTTTAACTTTGCATTTCCACAGAATCATGCGGGAGACGTGCCACCTCCACAAAATGACAAAGTTACATGGTGTTACTAAAAATATAAAGTATGTTTTATAATCCTTTTCTCCATTAAACAGTTACTAAAAAGCATTGATTTCACGTTTTAATTATTTAAAGCTTGTCCATGGTTTGTTTTACTCTTTGCATCATTCATCAGACATTATTAGAGACGCACCGATCCGATAATAGCATTGGATTTCAGCAGCGATACTGAAAAATTCACTGGATCAGATATCGGCGTTCAAATATCGGTTCAGTCGATATCCTGGTGATGTAATAAGATTATTACCATCATAACTGGTCCAGAATGTCTTTTATTTACCGTATTTTCCGGACTTTACGTCGCTCTGGAGTATAAATCGCACCGGCCAAAAAATACATAATAATGAAGAAAAAAAAAACATTTATAAGTCGCATTTTTTGTGGAAATTTATTTTACAAAATCCGAGACCAAGAACAGACATTTTATCTTTAAATCAAGTAATAAAAATAATAATAAAATGTGGAACAACAGGCTGAATATCAGTACATCACGCTAACGCTAACGTAACACATTTATATTTGTTATATTTTGTGTCTGGTTTGTTAATGTAAGATATTAACAGTTAATCAGATAAATAAAGTATAAAAACAAGCAACAACTTTACTCTGGATCTCACTGCAAATCAATAAATCCACTGAATTCATCAGACTCAGCAGAATATTTGAATAATTTGACATATAAGTCGCATCTGAGTATAAGTCGCACCCCAAAAACTATGAAAAAAGTGACACTTATAGTCCAGAAAACGCAGTACTCACAGCCGTTCTGCAATTACTTGAAATGAATAACAGTTACTAAGCACATTTGGATCCGTTCTATCATATTTTATTTTAGTTTAAAGGAAATAAATGCTGTTTTCTGTCTCTGCTCTGGTATTGGTCGATCTCGGGCATCGGCAGATTTAAAACTATCATCTCAAAACTTTTACAGAACTGAAAAACGGATGCTTTTCTAAACACTACACAGAAAATCGAATTGTTCCCATTGACACCGACACTTTTATTTGCCGACAGCATAATGGTAAAACAAATGAGAAGGCGTTTACGTCCGATTGCATAAGACTCGGGTTAATCCTCTTGCAAAACGGTGTGAAATTTTGCTATGCACATTATGTACTTGTCGCACTTGTTGCACACTGATCTCGTTTTGCGGCTCGTCTCACGTTTGTTGTTACGGATCCCTCGGGTTTGTTCCATCTGCGTCGGCAAAGACACAACAAACGGAGGGAATCGGATTCAAAAACAGGCCAAACTGCAGCTCTGTATCTGCCTCTGGCCAAGGGCATAAACGGAGCAGCTCGTTGTTTATTTGACGGGACAGAACTGGGGCAGGACTGGACTGGGAGGTCTGGGTGTGACATTACAGCAGGTGGAAGGACCAGAATCATGTCGAGGCTTGAACGCACACAGTGTACTGACAACCACAAAACAAATATTACAGTTACATGTGTCTATTTACAGACCAAAACACAACACAAACTGCACAACACGGCCACAGTTATGTTAAAAGGAGCAGATGGGAGGCTGAACTTAAGACATACACAGACATTTGGCGCAATAAATACAGAAAGAATCAGCCGGTTATGTGGTTTATAATCTATAATTGATACTTTGTGTTAACGTTCCCTGAGGGTGTGATGCTAACTGTAGGCACTGCGCTGTCTGAGGCTTTGTCTGACGTTATTTTAGGCTTTATTTTAACGCAGTCAGACCATAAAAAAACTGACTCAGCTGGAATTACAACAAGTGAGCTGATTTTGTGATGTGTAATGAGTCAATTTCAAGTAACACTCACAAGCTAGCTAGCATTAGCCAACAGGTTTTCACTCAGTCCCGCTCATCTTTTTGTTGTTTTGTTGTGTTTAAACCATTTTTTCAATATCACAGGAGAAGGACAGGATGCAAAAGTACATTATCAGTCAAAAGTTTCATTCATTCAACTCATTTATTTTAACTACTTTCTACGTTTTAAATAACTGGACTGGATTGTGCGTCACATTAAGTCTTTGTTTGAATATCTCTTTTGCACTTAGTATAAGACATAAACCTTGTAATCTAATCCTGCATCTGTCCAAACGACAACAGCGATATCGACTTTCAACGGTCTATAAATCTGAAGTGTCTTGAGAGTTGTTTCAGTTGTTTTCTTCTTCAACTCTTTCCTTGTATTTGACTGTTTTGCAGAGCTTTTCTTGGAACGTTTTTATTCTTTTCTAATGTTGTGATTGACGGAATTCAGGATTAGCGTGCGATGTTATCTCCTTTAATGCAGCTAATCCAACTGCCACATCCACACACGATCTGTTCATCTGTTCATCTGTTCATCTGTACCATGGTGTAATAATGTGTCTGATGTTGGCAAGACATTATCAATCAGACATTATCAGTCAATCAAGACATTATCAAACAAACAAGACATTATCAGTCAATTAAGACATTATCAATTAATCAAGACATTATCAGTCAATCAAGACATTATCTTTCGACCAATTATGACATTATCAGTCAATTAAGACATTATCAATTAATCAAGACATTATCAGTCAATCAAGACATTATCTTTCGACCAATTATGACATTATCAGTCAATTAAGACATTATCAATCAATCAAGACATTATCAGTCAATTAAGACATTATCAATCAATCAAGACATTATCAGTCAATTAAGACATTATCAGTCAATTAAGACATTATCAATCAAGACATTATCAATCAAGACATTATCAATCAAGACATCAGTCAATCAAGACATTATCTTTCGACCAATCAAGACATTATCAGTCAATTAAGACATTATCTATCGACCAATTAAGACATTATCAACCAATCAAAACTTTATCAATCAGTCAAGACATTATCAGTCAATCGAGACATTATCTATCAATCAAACAAACAGGACATTATCAAAATATCAGTCAATCAAGATCTTATCTATCAACCATCCTAAGACATTATCAACCAATCAAGACAACATCGATCAAACGAGACTATATCAATCAAAACATTATCAATCAAGACATTATCAGTCATACATTCAACTGTTATTCTCTTTTATAGCTGAAGAAAAATAAAATCTGTCAACTGGACAAATCGTTGTAGGAGTGAAGACGTTTCACTTCTTCAGTTCTGGTCAGATTTCTGCTGGACACTGCCTTATATCTGTCTGAAGGAGGCGCTAACGACTCTGAAACTCAAAACACCTTATGGTTTAGTTTCAGTTTGTTGGCTTGGTCTGTTGTGCTACATTAAGTGTGCACTGTGCCTGAGTCCGACTTTACGTAGTCATTCAAGCCCCTAATGAGTGATATCACACACATCTTGGCTAGTCCTGTTGTTTTCTTTATTATTCTCTTTGTTTTGCTTTGGGTCTGACAGATACGAGGCAGTGTCCACAAGAATCCTGACCAGAACTGAAGAAGTTGACAGATTTTCTTTTTCTTTTGCTCTGAATCAGACCTGGACGACTGAGATATTCTATTCTATGTTACAACTTGAACTGTGATATTGTCACATATTGAAAAAACAATGATAAACGACATTAACTCTTCAGTAGTTAAATAAACACTCTTTTCTCCCATTGTTAGAGTTAAATAAAGGGAGTAAAAATAAAACTCTTTTAGAAAACCATACACTTAATGCTGCAACAATTAACTGCCTCAATTAAGATCAATTAAAAGAATCAATTATAAATGTAATAGGTCATTATCTGAACTACACAGAGGTTTCACTTCCTGCTAAACTCCAGATGAAATACCTGCTAAATCCTTGGGTTTAAAACTATTCCTGTGCCTTTTGTGATTTACTAAAAGACAGAAAATGTTTGCTGGTGCCTCATGACCCTGTTACATATGTACGAAATGTAAAAATAAGTTAAATAAATTGGTATAAATCGAATGTGCATGTTTCATTTCAAAATCAAAGCGCATGCAGTGGGATTGAGTATAATTAGAGTTATTTGTGCATCACACTGGACCAGAGTCAGGGATCAATGACTCTCTAAAGTGTTGATTCAGTCGAGTTAATGTTACACAAAGCTCTTCTAGTCAAACTAACTCAACACTGCGGGGAACAGGGCTGTGTGTTCAGTGGAGCAGTGTTGAAATAACTCTTAAAGTGTTAAACCTGCACTTTTACACATTTGCCCGTTGCGGTTGCAGTGATCGGTGCTGAGAGCCTCTTTCAAACAGCGTCTAAACTTAGCATATTTCCAACAATGGACAGGAGGAGGATGGATGATGTGGTGGTGACGGCCGCTGACAGTCCAGGTAACAGCTGTTGTGCGTGTGGCGTTTACGAGCACTGGGACAAACGCGCGCTGCTCTGTCGTGTGCGCTCCACTCACATGCCCTTGTGAAGAGCCTCCGCAGATATTCCAGGCATTGTTCGGATAAGCCCCGCGTGGCATTCAGCAGCGTGGGAAAAAGGACAACTGGCTGATGAGCTGCGCAGGGTCACACACACACACACACACACACACAATGCACCACAGCGCCATAAAAACAAGACGCACTGGTTATGACAAAGGCGGACACCGGGTAACACCAGCAGAAACTGTAACAGGGAGGGAACCGCTGATGCAAAGTTATTAAATGAAAGTAATTTGTTATAATTTAGCTTTAATTATAAACTTTAAAGTGGCTATTTCAATTAGTTTTGGATTCCAGTGTGTGTCTCCATTCCAACAACATGATTTCAGTGAAGATCGCACAAACCCGAGCAACGTTTGGACCATTTTATTAAAGCTGCATTATGTCGCTTTTCTAATGCAGGGTCCCCCGCCTGCTCGTCTCCATGGAGATGTCATTGCTTTGTGGTCAAGGCGCTAAACAAGTTGCAGGCGTGATTTTATACAGAGGTGATCCGACTGTTTATGATCAATAAAAATATCTCTATAAATTCTGTTCAGTTCAAGTTGATGTTTATGGCGTTTAAAACTAATTCAGTGTTTCGGATACAAGTCAACAAAAAAAAAAAAGAAAGAAATGTACAGCTAACACGATATGTAGGAAAAGAAAAATAAAACACCAAGATATCCTGTCTAAATTGTATTAAATGCCAGGGAGGAGAGGTGGGTTTTCAGTAAATGCCATACTGTGGAATATTCCAGGCAAAGCAATACATATCCATGGGTCGTACATTAGTCTTTTTTTTTTTTATAGATAAAAAAGATAGATATTTTATACTATTATATCTATATTATTATTATTGTTAATTTATTTTTTATCATCATCATCATTATTTTTATTATTATCATTATTATTATTTTTTATCATTATTATTGTTATTATTTTTTATCATCATCATCATTATTATTATTATTATTATTATTATTATTATTTATTTTTATCATTATTATTATTGTATTTTTTAATTTTTGTTATCATTATTATTATTATTATTATTTATTATTTATTTTTATCATTATTATTATTATTATTGTATTTTTAAATTTTTGTTATCATTATTATTATTATTTTATCATTATTATTATATTTATTATAATTTTTTATTTTTATTTTTATTATTACTATTATTATACAAAAACATACTTTATCATCCTAGCTTGCGTGTCAACCACAGTCTCACACATTCATATTTCTTTTGGCTTTCTCTTTTAAATAAATTTCTATCATTCCACTTTTACTTTCATTATTACACAACCTGACTGTGAGCTGTTATTATCCTCACGCTCTCTGAGAATGTGGCCGGGCCAGAGGACACTGGTCTGCTGCTGTCGGGCCGATTACACTAATTGTCCCGTGATCAGTTGCACATACTTGAGCGCTGGGGCTTTTCTTCACACACTCCACAGCGGCGTGTCGATAGGCTCTGGTGACAGTTAAATGCAAACTGCTAAGGCGCGACGTCTAGTGCCAATTTGATCCAATAAAAGTATGGCAGGTATGCAGGTCTGCGGTCCTTCAGACTCACAGGAATCTACAGGCCTGTCTGCATAGCTTCTACTCAGCTTATGATAAGATTAAATCAGAATTATTATCAGTTTAGACGCACTGGAGGCAACAAACTCCAGGCTGTGCACTTGACAGTTTGGGTCTTTGGTCTCGACGGCGTTCAGCGCAGACGTGGATCTATATTACCGTCGTCAGAGTCGTTTTCTGACACTTGTACTTTGATTAATATTGTTTAAAATAGCAGTTACTTTTCCCGTTGAGAAGGAAAACTGCTTTAAATTGTTAATACGTGTTTCAGTTCTTGGGTTTATGCTTTTACGGTCTGACTTATTTAAATTATAAATCATCAAATCCCCCCAAAACACTCGTATTTTTATTTATAAGTGGAGCAACTTCAAGGCTAAATGATTTTCTTCAGACATAATGTGTTTATATGGGTCAGCGATACTTCATTTAACACAATACACAGACAGATTCATGCATTTGTAACGTGGCGTCTGGATTATGAAAAAACTCGAACCACTGCAGCTCATGCACTTCTCCCCTGTGCGATGTGTGACCTCATCTGTTTCATTTTGGGTTTAATTCAGAATGTTAATGATTGTGTTTAAATGCGTGTGCTTTATGGGTCCTCTTTAAATGTCTGCGCTCTATAGGTCCTCTTTAAATGCGTGCACTCTATAGGTCCTCTTTAAATGCGTGCGCTCTATAAGTCCTCTTTAAATGTCTGCACTCTATGGGTCCTCTTTAAATGTGTGCACTCTATAGGTCCTCTTTAAACATGTGACTCTATAGGTCCTCTTTAAATATCTGCACTCTATAGGTCCTCTTTAAATGCGTGCGCTCTATGGGTCCTCTTTAAATGTCTGCACTCTATAGGTCCTCTTTATTTGTGGGAGTTACTGCAGTCCTACACTCCACCCAGACCTCTGAGTCCCAAACTCAGGATGAATCGGCTCATCAGATCACCTTTTTAACGCCGTTTAAGACTAGACTGAAAACCCACCTCTCCTCCCTGGCATTTAACACGAGCTGGACAGGACATATTGGTGTTTTATTGTTCTTTTCCTTTGCATCGTGTCATCTGTACATTTGTTATTTTGTTTTACGTGAAGCGCTTCGTTCAGCTGAAGTTGTTTTAAACGTGCTGTACAAAGACACTTGAATTGAACTGAGTCGGATTCATTTCAAAGTGGAATCTCTATTGTCCACAAACATGTCTCTCGTTGCCTGGTTTAACTTTACACCCACTCGTTTCACTGATAAGAAAGAGTCATGTTTCGTTTTATGCCACAATTCTCCCAAAGGCCTGCGGCTCTTTCCCAACCCTGATCGCACTATACTATTATTAGCAGCGACACGAGGATTCTCCTGCGCCGCCGCTCGTCTATTTCTACCGCAGAGACTAAAAGCCCCGACGCAAACACTAGATTTACATGCATTCGATTCTTCCGGCCTTTATGTAACCAAATACCTGTCCGCCGTACGTGCACGAGGAAGTCACATGGGCGGCATTCAGGTCACATTCCACACCCTGTTCATTCACAAATCCATTCATGAACCGCACAGACGAAGGTGTGCTGCCCCGTGGCCTCTCCCGGGCGTGTGACGACGACGACAAGTTCCCACACAAAAACCCGAAGAATCACGAACAAAGCGGCCACAAGCGCACACTTAATCAACACAACACAATGGATTTGAATAAAAAGTTATCGACGTGGATGTTTTATTTATGAGAACAAACACTGCTCTCACTTTCCCACAGTTTGAAATCGTTCTCCAAGACTTTTCTAGGACGTTTTTAGTTGTGTAATCAGGCGTCTACAAACAGATTTTTAGATTAAAGATGTGGTCGAAGCTTAAGGCTGTATCCAAAGTCGACAATTACTGCAAATTTAATATACACCAAGATAAACACGCTGTATTTTGTTATGTAGCTGACCTCAAATATTTTAGTGAACCCTATCGACTTAGAATAAACAAGTGTGGAACTTTGTGCGTCTAAAGTTGGATTTGTAACGCAGGAATACACAAAGGACACCTGTATGAGACACCAAGGTCCCACTGAACAAAGACAAAAACATGTTCTCAAGAAATTCTGTGCAAAAAAAAGCTGTAATTTCCTGCATTTTCTTGGATTTTGGGTCTAATAAGCGGCAGTAATAGGTGGAAGTAAACGTCTCTATTCATTTGGTTCAATTGTACAGGAAGCTCAGTGTGGAGAAATGCTCAAGGACACAATATGTTTTCTCAGGACATTTGGTCTTTTTTCTCATTTTCCATGTTTTTCAGGACTTGTGGGAACTTTGAATAGTCTCAAAACAGGTTCCCATAAAGGTTTTTGGGATTTTGTGTTGTGATTATCAAAGGTAGTTTTGCTTTAAAGCTACTGTCTGTAAGTTTATTTGAGTTTTGTTCTGTTGCGACTCCTTTTGCAGGGTCTGGTGAACGTTGAAGCAAATAAGTCCGACAGTATCTCCCCTTAATGTCAGACCCTGAATGACAGAAATCACCAGGTTTATATAGTTTGAGACGAACCAGAGGACACACATTTGGAAGTAAAGATGTGAAACTCTGACTGAGGTGTGGTCAGACGAGCTCCTGGAGGCTTCAGGACCTGGATCACCTCAAGAGTCAAAACAATACAAAGTGTGATATTGGTCTGATGGCATCTATCAGCACAGATATTATAAATAATAATGTAAATGGGCTCATATCTTGAGATTAGTGATTTGACGAGATTAGCAATCAAAAGGGAACAAAAGGGTTTACATGAAAAGTTTTCTAACACTGTCTTTGACGACCAAAACAAATAAGTTTTAGTTACAAGACCAAGTGGTTTCTAAAAGGTAAAATAATCTCACAATATTTGAATTTCCTTTACAGTTCCCTCCTCCCCTCACCTGAGCTCTATTCAGACTCACCTGAGCTTTATTCAGACTCACCTGAGCTTTATTCAGACTCACCTGAGCTTTGTTCAGACTCACCTGAGCTTTATTCAGACTCACCTGTCCTCTCTGATCTTCTTCTGTCAGACTAAAGCTGGCGCTCTGTCACACAGGAGTAATGTAGACAGCCTCTAGTGGTGACATGTGAGAATACAACAGAGGTGGGCCGGCCAGTCTAATTACAAATGGCAGCTTTAAAGCTCTAAGTGCATATTAGAGACTGGACCAGTAAATGAAATAAATATTTATATTTTCCCTGTAGGATGTTGGTGAAATTTATAATTTGTCTTTTTGACAGGATTTGTCACAATATTGTACAGAACTGAATTACTCTACAATAAAAATAATACGAGATAGAAGAAGAAGAAGAACACGACCAAGAAGAAGAGGAAGAAGAACAAGAACAAGACCAAGAAGAACACGATGAAGAAGAACAAGACCAAGAAGAACATGATGAAGAAGAAGAACAAGAACAAGAGGAAGAAGAAAAAGAGAAAGAAGAAGAACAAGAACAAGAGGAAGAAGAACAAGAACAAGACCAAGAAGAAGAGGAAGAAGAAGAACAAGACCAAGAAGAAGAGGAAGAAGAACAAGAAGAGGAAGAAGAACAAGAACAAGACCAGGAAGAAGAGGAAGAAGAACAAGAACAAGAGGGAGAAGAAGAGCAAGACCAAGAAGAAGAACAAGAACAAGAAGAAGAGGAAGAAGAAAAAAAGAAAAGCATAAAAAACATAAACCAATAATAAGGCAGAACATTCTAACCACTGATTCCAGCTCAAATTAGTGCATACTGTTGTTGTGTCCTTGGGCAAGACACTTCACCCACCTGGTCTGTGTGAGTGTGAGGTTCAGTGTTTTATATCGACAGCCACGTTTCTCTCAAACCGATGACTTTTGAAAAACATCATGAAAAAAAACAACTCAAATCTATTA
Source organism: Periophthalmus magnuspinnatus (assembly GCF_009829125.3). Classification (NCBI taxonomy): domain Eukaryota; kingdom Metazoa; phylum Chordata; class Actinopteri; order Gobiiformes; family Gobiidae; genus Periophthalmus; species Periophthalmus magnuspinnatus. The sequence goes on along the minus strand of NC_047131.1, from coordinate 30,735,346 downwards.
TAGAAAAACAATCCTCCAGAGCTGTTCTTACAGGTTTTCTCTCAGTTTCTCTCAGGAGACCTTGAAAAAACCACGATAAATGTTTAACAAACGCACTGGTTCCTCTGAGTCAGGATCTTTGACGCCCACACACCCAAAACATCTTCATTAGCCGGGACAGACTGGAGCCGTGTATTTGGGTGGAAGTGGATAACGTGTTTTTGTGAGTCAGGCTCATGTTTGCTCTTTTGTCTTATCACGGTCGGGGTCACTGCTCTTTTTTATTTCTCAACAAATTGGCACAGCCTGGAAACATTTACGTAGATTTAAAACGCAAATGTCAAAGGAAAAGACAGGGATTTTGACAAAGAAAAGATGTAAGAATGTATTATGTATGTAGTCAGCCATTTTCTGGTGGAGGGTTCGCCACCTGCTCGTCTCCATGGAGATGTTTTTGCACATGTGTCAAACTCAGGCCCAGGGACCAAATCGGGCCCACGGTGTAACTATATTTGGTCCGTGAGATCATATCCAATGCACATTTGATCTGGCTTGCCGGTATATAACACATGCCCCACTTAAACTACAAATCCCAGAATGCTTTGCTACTACACTGCATCAGAGTGTAGGAAATTGAGCTGGAATATTTGTTTTCTCTCTGCATTTTTTCCAACTCCAAGGCCTGGACTGAAGTAATAGTTTGAAAGTTGAATTTTTAGTGAACAAAATTATTATTATTATTATTTTTTTGGCTTGTGAAAAAAATATTTACTTTAAAAAGGAACGTGAAAGGCCCCAGAGAGAGATATATATATAATTTATTTTATTTGTTTGACTAAAAAATTAATTCTACTGATGTGTTTTTTATTTCAAATTTATTTTTTCACATTTTTGTAATATGAAGTTTGAGCTGCTCCAGATTTTATGTTTAAGCTAAATTAAGTTTGTAAATTAAATTAGTTTGTGTCCATATGAAGAGGTTAAATATTACATGTCAATTTATTTAAATATTGAGTTTGGCCTGTGAATTTGTCTGTTTTTAATTTTGTCCCAGTGTGAATTTGAGTTTGACACGACTGATCTACAGCGTCAGACTGAGGGGGGTTAAACGTTATGGTTTACCCGGGACCCAGTGCAGAGAGGGGCCCCTCACAAAATCTGTAACGTGCATTTTTCATAAGACAATATGTGTGTGGGCCCCCAAGATGATTTTTACCTAGACCCCAGAGTTTGGTGCCACGGCCCTGTTTATGTTTATGTTTATTCACATGACAGAGCGTTTTATTGTGGGTCCTTTTCAAACTTCAAGAACACTCTGAAACATCGGTTGAAAAATAATCAAACACGCTCACACGGGTAGATTTTCTTCTTCTTGGGGCGTCGTAAACTCAGAGAAAGGGTCTATTGTGGTTCACTTGTTGTCGTGTCTTTGTGCGTTTTTGTCTCGTCTGTGTGTTTCTCTAAATGTTCTGTTTCTGACCTGCCTTAGGACGACGGGTGTAAACTCGCTATTGCGCTAATTCCTGCAGATTTACATTGATGCTGTTTGTTGACATGTTGATTAACCGTCTGATGCATGAATTATGAAAGCCTTAGTCAAGATTTTGTAACATTGTGAACTGCCTGTAAATATGAATTAACTTTTGTTCTATTGTAAATATACAAACACATCTTTCTTTTTATGCTTTGAAAAACATTTAAACATTTTTGGGGAAATTTCAATACTGTTTAGATGCAATGTTTAGGCCTGAATAAGAAAACCAATCAAAGGAAATTTACTTGCAGTTACACCGACTGACCACTGAATTGATCTGAATGGAGTGTGGCAGCAGAGAGCACTCTAGAGGCTCCACCACATAAATCAATGCATTAAAGAGAATATTGTTTTAGTAGCTGTCCACTGCAGTGACCGCTGTGCACCAGAGGGTTAATATGCACTGTCATAATTAAAATAAATAAATAAACTTTAAAAAATACTAAAACAAATCTTGAAAAACACATATTCTTACCTGCCACTCCACAGATCTGACTTACGACGCCGACCGGTGGCATCAGCTGCTAATCTTCATGGAAATAAACAAGCTCATCGACATGCAGGTGGCAAGCAGGTGGCGCTCTCTCCTCTAGAAAAGTTACACAATGCTTCTTTAAAGAGCCCATATGACGCCATTTTCTGATCCGTGTTGATATAATGTTGTTTCCTCATCACAAACACACCAGGAGTTGTGTTTTTTTGTTTAATTCACACACGTTTAACACACTAATCCTGCATATTTACGCTAAACTCTTCTCTCAATCTCAAAACGCTCCGTTCCACCTTGTGATGTCATCATGTGCGAATACAGGAAGTGCTCCGCTGCGTTTTTAAACTCCACACACACCTTCATTTCTGGAATCATTTGGATCATTTAAGCTCTGGAATTGCCGATCTACTGCTAAACTAAAGGTAAACACGCAGTTATTAACTTGAAAACGACCACTTCATGACATCACAAGGTGGAACGGAGCATTTTGAGCTTTGGAGACATGTGCGAATGAAACAAAACGCAACTCCAGGTCTGTTTTTGATGAGGAAACGGCATTAGAACATGACTTAAAGCTCACAAGAGTCCATTTTGCGTAATATATCGGACATTTAATCAAATTGTGCAAAGTTACTCAAGTCCAAACCAGTTATTTCTGAAAATTTTTGGCGAAAACGAAGCTGGAAATCAATGCAGCCAGTGTCCACCTGTGCTTCAGTCTGAGGGGGTGATAGACTCTTTATCCCTTGGGCCTCTTCAGCTCATTTAGACCCATCCTCAGCTGCATAAAGCCCCTCTTATTCCTTTCAGTCTGGGTTGCTCAGTTTCTGGCTCACGGCGCTTCCGACCGGGACGAGATGCAACAAAACGCGAACTTGTTCCTACACACACTTCGTATCAAAACTCCGAGCACCTTGGAGCCGAGCGTGGGCGCAGCTGCAGATCTGGGGAGGTCATATAAAAGCGCTTTTGTACTTTTGTTTTGGAGTTAGACACATCAGTCAGTGGTGAATACTGTACTGCGTTTGCCAATTTCAGGCTCTGTGTTTAGATAAAATGAGCAGATAATGGAGGAGATGAGTGGAATAGATGCTGCGTTTCCAAGTTTTTTTTCAGTACGTGGGCCTCGGAGAAGAGATGAGATCAAAAGATTCAAAGCTGTAGTTAAATCAATCTGCAAACCGCATTGCCCCAGGACCCAGAATACACTCCGCTCCAGCGATGTGTAAAAAATAGACATATTATTCCGGACTCGCTGGTTCCCAAACTCCCGTCACGCAGAGTAACATGTCCAGATAAGTTCTTGACCTCGTTTCAAACTGGGTCGTGCAAAAGAGACAATTTCTCGAGTGAAAAAAGGGAAGAAAAGTAGAAAGTACAATTGAATCTTGTGGTTAATCAAGTTACGACAACGCAGAGTGTCTCAATACAAAAAAATGTGTTTATCTTCATGAGAAAAGCTTAAGAAATGCTTCGGTTTGTGTGAATAAAATGTGAATCTAATCGCTGGCGCTCGTCGATAGATTCCTCAAATGATTTTCTCAAAGGTTCGACGTACAGTTCGCTGCAAAATTGACGTTTGGACACTGATATTTTCTTGCGTTTGCTCAGAAATCTGGCGTGCCGCTCACAAAAATGTCCAAAAGTTGTTTAAAAAGCCCAAAAAATGATGTTGAAGGTTCCACCACCTGCTCGTGTGATGGACGTGTTTAACCTCGAGTCAAGAAGCTGCTAAACAAAAAAACATGCGATTCAACACGAAAAAAGACGAAATACATTTAACGGCGATGGGAAAGTCACATAGTGGAACTTTAAGTCATATAAATGCAGTCACTATATTCAGTTAAAGCTCCTGTACGACACAAAACTGACTCTTGTGAACTTTAATTCATGTTCTAATTCCGTTATCTCCTCAAAAACAGACCTGGAGTTGTGTTTTTTTTCATTCACACATGTTTAAGTAACATTTCCAAAGCTAAAAACGCTCTGTTCCACCTTGTGATGTCATGAAGTGGTAATTTTCAAGTTAACAGCTGCTTTTTTTACCTTTAGTTCAGTCGAGATAAGTGGCAATTCCAGGGCTGAAATGATCCAAATGATTCTAGAAATGAAGGTGTGTGGAGTTTAAACCAGGAGTCTATTGCGCTGAATAACTCAAATGTGATGAATTACCATTATAAAAGTAAGATTTTGACGCCTGACGTTCTGCTCAATGCTCATCTAACGCTTCCTTTGGCTCCTATAAACTCTCAATTTCTTGCCGAATCTTGTCTAACCTCTAAAAATAGCAGCTCTTTGACATTTCTGTTCTGTAAAAGTAGCTCACGGGGGGAAAAAAAGGTTGGAGATCCCCGGTTTAAACACACAACGGAGCACTTCCTGTATCACCACGTGACATCACAAGGTGCGACAGAGCGTTTTGAGTTCGAGAGAAGAGTCTAAATATGCGAGAATTGTGTGTTAAACATGTGTGAATGGAACAAAACACAACTCCAGGTCTGTTTGTGATGAGGAAACATAACAGAAAATCAGAAAATAGAGTAAAATGTGAGTTTAGAGAGGTAGTTTTTCTCATACAGACACAAGTTTTAGCCTAAAGACCCACATCTGTCTTGGCGTTCGCTTCACAGAAACATGGGTTGCCAGACACTGATGACAAACTCTTCCTCCTCCTCTTCCAGAAATGTGCAAACACTACATTATCTCTTCGTGCTTTCTATAGGAAAACAGATTAAAATGTGTCTGCTGTGAAGGCTGCAGGTAAATACAGTGTGAAAAGTGGAACGTCAAGCTCATTTTTGGTCGTTTTGTCCCTTTTATGATGAATTTAGACATTTTTTATTCGATGAAACATTCACCCAACGCCCCGATATGTTCTGGTGTAATGACGACAACAAGACGAAATGATGCTCGTTTCATTCAAATGTTTATAAGTTTGCATCATTTCTCCGGAAAACCTGGAAGAAGCGGCGGATGTTTGTTTAAATGAGTCAATTGGTGGTTGTAAAACGTCTGGCAACTCGCCGATTGTAATGGCGTCTTATAAATCCAATAAAGATCTCGGCATTTTTGTACGCAAGACCCAAAAATAAAAGAATCAATCAATAAATATGGCTTAATAATGCAGGAAAAACTCAAAGAATCCTCTAGTTCTGGGGTAAATTCTTGTTTAAACCAATAAAACCCTTGAAGATTACAGCAAAAACGCTCCATTTGAGTCGTCTGTGTTTAGATAAATGTGCAGCTGAGACTAAAAACTACACCAAATCAAACTTTCACACTTTATTTCTCAACTCAGAATCGCTAAAAGAGAAATTCTATCAACTTCCTGTACATTATATTCTCAATTTGCTGTTTAAACTTAACCTAAACCCTCTGACCTTACGCCACGTTATAAAATCATGTTGTTGATCTAATAATAGAAGATTTACGTCATGGAGACTTGATTTTCATCCCCATAAAGGAGCCAGATCCCTTTGAATTTCAGTCTTTACAATTCTCCCACCCACACAAAATAAAAACCACACACGATCCCAATCCATGTTGCACAACTTACTTTAATAGAATACTTTTAACTCTGTACAAATTGGAAAGAAATATTGCGCAGTAAGTAACAAATTGAGAAGAATAAGAACCGGTTAAGGCCATTGCTAGCACACGGCTCTGTTCTGCCATGGCTGGGACGAGATCTACATCCATACAATCACGTTAAAAATCTGCGGGCGTTAAACTGTCGTCGCCGTAACCGAAGACCAAACGGCAAAAGTTTTAAAACAAAACACTGGTACAAAATACATTGGCAAACTCTGTCAGTCCCCTTGACATTCCACGGAATTAGACAAGGACAAAATAGAGAAGAGGGGTTTTAACTTCAAACCGTGTCGTGTAAAAACATTTTGCAGATGAATTGGCAAAGAGTTGAAGAGTTAAAGGTCCGATATTACGCAAAATGGACTCTTGTGAGGTTTAAATCGTGTTTTAATGTTGTTATCGCCGCAAAAACACACCTGGAGTTGTGTTTTGTTTCATTTATCATCACTCTGTCTACATCTCCAAAGCTCAAAACGCTCTGTTCCACCTTGTGATGTCATGAAGTGGTAGTTTTCATGTTAATTTCTGCCTTTTACATTTTGTTTAGTAGCAATTGGCAAGTCCAGATGTGAAATTATCCGAATGATTCTAAAAAAATCCAAAAAAACCACACAAAAAAGGGGTACGGAATTTAAAAACACAGTGAAGCACTTCCTGTATTACCACATGATGACATCACAAGGTGGAACAGAGCGTTTTGACTTTGAGAGAAGAGCTCAGCCTAAATATTCAAGGTTTGTCTGTTGTGTGAGTGAAACAAAACACAACTCCAGGCCCGTTTTTGAAGAGGAAACATTATAACATCGATGAGAAAATGGCGTAATACGGGACCTTTAAAAGTACATTTTGGCTCAATGACATCAAAAGGAGTTAACATATTTATTATTACCTTGTTTTTATTATCATTGTTCTATCATAACCTCACACTTAAACGAGAAAACAGGCAGTAGTAAAAATTAAAAAAAATACTTCAGACATGGGCAGTTGATGAAAAACTTTACATTTCCTCCTCATCTTCACACAAAATATCGGCGCGTTATGACTCGGCCGTGGGTTCGTCTGTGTAAGTGCGTGTTCTGACCCATTAATGTCCAGACAGACTAAATAATTTGGCAAGTAAAGAAGCGTTTTGACGGTCAAACATGTTTCTTGTGGCCTGACGTTGGTAAAGACACAGATCACATTACTCTGCTGACCAACTTTAAGTGTAGAGCGTTTGTTTTTATGCTCGTTATCCAAACCCCCTAAAGAGAGTGGAGCAAAAATGACAAGTTTTGAAACGTAAAAAGAAACTAACGATCCTATAAGTGCGGTTTTAATAACGCACCGAGTCACAGCTGACACGAGAACTTGTTCACCGACAGTACAATGAACATTCAAAATTTAATAACTTGTTTGCTATTTTAAAAACATCACAAAATGATACACCAAAAAAGATACAACCTGTTGAACACATTAGTTATTCAGCAGTTTCCTGGTAAACTTATGATTTTTGTTGGCAATAAAAACCCTGAGTAACTAATTTACCTTTGAAACTAAAGAGCGCATCCTCGTCCATGTCTTTTAAACATGGGGGGGGGGTTTAAGGATATTTGCAGTCACTCTCCCACTCCGCCTTCCAGAAAATAAAATACACAATGCCAAGTTTTTTAAATAGACTCGAGTCATTTCCACTGAACGGTACCAAAGCCAAATAAATACGTAAATGGGGGAGATGGGCGCAGGACTAATGAAAAGTCATGCACGCGGTATTGCATTCTTTCATGAGCGTGTAAAAGGGGCCTGGCTCACAGGACTTTGCTGAGGACTGATGTGGTTTTACATGTTCACCGCGTCCACTGATACGGTTACTGCTGTTTGCATTCGGCGGGCTGGGGCTGTTCTTTCTGTGGGAGAATCACAGGGAGAGAGGACGTTTACTTCAGTGCAGGGGGGAGCATTCATAAAGCCATTCGTATTAAGCAGGAAACCAGAGGAAATGTGAAAGGAGAGCAAGCAAAGAACAGGCTTCTAGAAGACACCTGGCTGTGTAAATAAACAGGGCTGTGTTAGAAACCCAGAAGAGAACGAAAAGAACGTTTTAACAGATGTAAGTGCAAGGTTCTAAACGTCAGACTATGAGGAGAAGACTATAGAGAGAGAGCAGCCAGATAAAACAGACCTAAGCCAAAAATAAAAAGAATTAGCTGGGCACTGTTTTTCAGTATTTCCCCCTTACCTATAAATGCAGGGGGTGAAAATGATTTGATTATGCCTGTAATGGAAAGGAACCCAAGAGAGGGAGAGACAACAAAATAGAAATTTAATAAACAAAAACAAAAAAGTAAAAAAAAAAAACAGGCAGATTCAGGATAATATGTGTAAATTCTAGTATTTCAAAGTATTGCCAGTAGCGCCTTAATTAAGTAGCATTTTCCTCTCCTTTTCTTTAAAATGAGTGTGCAGGAATTTAGCCAAAACAGTGCATTTACTCAGCGACAGGACTATATTTCAGACAAAGGAGCATTGTTGGCCACTCCTTGGTACAACCCAAATGACACACGCTAGTCAAACTCATGATGAAGAGCCCATCTATCGGCTAAAAGAGGAGTGTGGAAACGCCAGAGAAACACATTTTTGCGCAGTTAAGTGTGTGGAAAGAGCTGACAATTCTAGAGTTCTACAGAGTCATTCCCACGACCTGGTGTCATTAAAGGTTACAGCTAAAAACATGGAAGGGGGAGGGGGGTCAAAGGGTGCGCTCACCTTGGGGTCAAAGTCGCCGTCGTCGTCGTCTTCGTCGCCCTCTTCGTCCTGCTCCTGATAAATAAAAGCAATCGTTTAAAGCTGATGTATCGCTTTATTTTAGCAGATTAAAAAGGACAGGAGTGATATTTGTGACTGACTCCTAAACTACAATATGTTCTAGCTACAAACTCTCCAGAATTGATTTTGAGAGACTCCCGTTATAAGGCTGAAATTCATCCGAAAGCGGACGCCGACAAATCAGAGCGGCAGGTTTGTGCGAAGTCAAAGCGGCCGAGCGAATCAAAACAAACACGGTGACGCTGACAGACAAACTTCAGCACATTTCACACAAAAAAACAGTCTGTATTTTCACTAGAATAGTCCGATTTAAGCGCTTTTGTGGACAGGGAAGACGTCTGCACTGCTTTTAACTGGATGTTTGTTTGATTTTTTTCACCTTTCCCCAATCGCGTTCAGTGTGAATCTTTCCAGAGTGATAAATGTGCAGGAAAATACACACAAACACATACGAGGGAACCCGCTTTACCAACCTCCTCATCTCCCTCTTCCATCTCCTCTTCTTCAAACTGAAATTAAATAAACGCGTGGTCAAGATGAGCGAGGTTTAAAGAATTTGACAGATTCATTTGAAAGGCTAAAGAGGCTCACGCTCTCGTCCGCCTCTCCTGTGAAGTACAGCACTGCTCTCGGAACAATTCTCTCGCGGAAGAAATGACCGATCTCAAAGTCTGTGGCTAAAGAGGCGAGGGTGAACTCCGAGTCGTCCTCCTGCGAAACACAAAGCATCAGTGTGGAACGTGCGTAGAAACAATGGGATCAGACGAGAAAGAAAAGGAGGAAATGTACCAACCTCTGCATCTGGTGAGGCTGAAAAAACAGACAAAACTATTAACTTATGACTAAAGAGACATTTAACAACAAGTAACATGGAACTTCATTCAAGCAGCAGACTTTTGGGTCCAACTGTTTTGTAATTTTCAGTATTCAAGATTATTTTTTTGTTAATTTAAAAGCAAAACTGCTGCTGTGACTTTATGTTGGGAGCCACTACACAAAGGTGAATATGTTTAATATACTGTTTGTTTCTGAAAAATTGCTGTAAACTTGGAACGATTGAGTCCTAAATCTACAGCTGAGTCACTGTTACTAAGTATTAAAAGACCTCTGGCTCCATCTGCTGTTCAAAAGCAACAAACTGAGGAAGGAAAATCTATTTGTGCTGAAGAACTTTTACAAACACTGGAACATTTTAAAATAATTACACATGCATATGAGGAGGTGTGGAGGGCACAAACCTTTGACTGGGTTAAAAAAGTTGAAGAAAGAGTCATTAGGGACTTGTTTGGTGACTGTACGGACTGTGCCACGACCTTTATGTTTCTGCTTTTTCTTGATAGTTTTCACGGTCACGTCTTTTCCTTTGTGCCAGTCTATTTGACAGCTACAGAGGGAACATGAGAGGTGCCGTAATTTAATATCATAGTATTTTTACAGCATTTGTGAGCTCCAAACAGACGGATTTCTCACCCTTCACAGTCAACAATCTCTGGGCCTTCAAAAGAGAACGGGTCAGACTCATCAGGCTCCGATTTCATCTTATAGACTTTAGTTAGAACTGCATTGTTGAAGTAACCGTTTGGTTCAAAGTGGAACTCTAATGTAAAACTCTGAGAAACAGACATTTTCCTTCAGCATTCAATATTTTCCATGTTACACTTCATATAAATGTGATTTGCTACAAACCATTGGCTGCCCTGGCTCTGAAAACTTGACTTGGATATCTTTCAGATGTTTAAGGATAGGTTCATCATGTTCCTGTTGAGAAGAACAAGAAGGTACAAGTCAAAACATGTCACATTTAAGCTGGAGGCTATAAAAAGACAGCTCTTCTTTGCACAGATAAAAACTCAAGAGGGAATACACTGACTCAAAGCACATAAATAATATTATAACATAAATATTACAAATCATTATTGACAAAAGACACGTACCTGTAACATGTCACTGAGCATGTCCACACTTTTAAAAATGGTAAGCCAGAATTCAGGAATGCCTTTTTGGTCTTCCTGTGGAGTTTCTTCTTTCTTTGCATCTTCAATAGTAGCTTTTTCCTTAATGTCTTCCTACAAATGTAAAGGGAATAAACACGTGTGAAGTTTAAACAGCAGAGTATAGTAAAGGTCACTGGGTTTACTTACAGCTAGCTCATCCTCCTCATCTCTGTCACTCTGCCACTCACACTCCTCGTCTGTGGGCTCCACTGTTCCTGTGACAATGTCTCGTCTCTGTGAATCATTAAAGACGAATCATCAGCACACAGCCATGACTTCACCTGCTTTAAAAACTACAATCATAACATTTGCTCCTACATATTCAGGATATAAAAACAAAAACAAATCTGTCTACACCAGTCCACTAAATATTGTATAAAATAATTTCACACCATGTAAAAACTGTTTCATTCACCATAAACAACACATTTTGCCTCATTTTACTTCACAGCCTGGCATGTTTAAACATGATCCCCAAACAGTTACATTAAATTAATGTTTACGACAAAGGAAGTATTTGTTCATTGAGGAAAGTCTTTGAAGCTCACAGTGAAATGTGAAGTATTTGAAACACACAGTCTAAGTGTACACACTGTGGTGACAGGTGCAGCAGGATTACAGCTGCCAGTCTTCAGTGAAACTAAGAATGTCACTCACTCACTGGAAATAGCTCTGACTGACAAATGAACAGTTGACAACTCGTTGTGGTGGTTTTATTTTAGCACCATGAATGTAGGCCCGCTGATCTCAGATCAGAAAAGGAGCCGAGAAACACCATGGAGCATTATAACATTATTAATAATGTAGGCACAAAATACACTGATTTACTTTCAACATACAAAAGTACAAGTGTTCTGGAGATTAAATTACATATTATAATGACGTTACCTTGTCAAATAGTGGCTGATAAAGAGCAGAATATTTCCTCTCTAGCTCATGGACCTCTTCATAAAACTTGGCCTCTATATTGGCACACTGCACCTGTAACCTTTTCAAAGCGTGCACTCGCCTCTTGACGGCTTTGGGAAGCATGCTGTACAAGACAAAACAAAACAAAATACATTTAAGGAAGACAAAACCTAAGTATCAGTTCAAAATTTAAGTCATAAAACAGAAATATGCATCTTCCCACATATGACAGAAGAATAAGCCGTTATATTATTATATTATGAAGCACATGTGACACAAACCTTTCCAAATCCTGAAAGTTGACCACCGGTTTGTCCCCCGGTCCACCTGGATTTGGGACCGCTTGATCCCCCTTGGCTACAAAATATAAGAATTCCTCTGTTAAATCCAAGACACATTAATCATATCCTGTAAAAACATTTTTAAAACAAGGTTTTTTTTTTACCTTTACCTGCGTCCATGACGGAGACCTCCTCTGTCCAAACACAAGGCACAGAAGTTAGTGATCATTCAATTAACGTGTCTGAATATAATCTATTTGTCTGGAATGACAGGATCATTATTAGAGGTTAGACTCTTTCATAAGAGTCTGATATGAGACATGTGAGAGTCTGAGTGAACGTGAACAGGTTTAGACCCGTGAGATCAGTGACTCATGACTGATCTGTGGTTAAACACAACAGACCCAAACTGACAACTACCATTACATTTATGAGACATTTAAGTGGCGACAAGAGCAAAAGTGTGACAGGCTAAGAGCAAAAATGTGACAGGCTAACAAGACTGAGGCTGAAACACAGACGCGCTTCAGCTTCACTCGTTTCACTCACACTTTGTGTTAAACTCAGACTTTAAGAGTAAAAATATGATCATAATGAACAAGTCGCAGTGTAAAATGCAGCGTTTACGCACAGACAGGTCACAGACACATGACACAGTCTCGTGGACATGTAACTGTGCTTTATGTCGATGCTAACAGTAGCTTTAAGCTAACGCAGCTTTAGCTCGTGGAGCCTGTGGCTAAATGATGTGACATTGAGAGGATAAACTCAGGAGTCGAGATCTACACGACATTATTCTTTTGTTCTTCTGCTCGTTACGCGTCTGTCACGTCTCTGATCACACGTGGATTATTTTGTCTTACCTCACACTGAGCGGAACTGTAGTTTGATGCTAACCTCACGCTTCTGCTGCTAGCCACACGCGCGAACGGCTCTCGCGCATCAACATCGAGGAAGCTGATTGGACAGAGACGAGTGACATCACGTGCTGCGTTCAAAGACCGCGCGTTATTATTGAAACGTGTTTGTTTTTATTTCCTCTTTATCTCCAAACAAACACAGGCCTACAATACAAAATCTGTAGTAATTTGTGGTAAATGTATTTGACAAATATCCGTTTTAAATTCAACGCGCCATGAGCTTTGTGTACAAAAAAAACAGTCAAAAACAAAATAGTTAAAACATAGATTAATATTTCGTTTATTATGTTCCACTATTTATGATAATATAATATAAGATTTGTTGTGGTTACAGAGCTAGGCTTATTGTAACTTGTGAATTTTCAAACCTGTTTCTTTTAATTTGGGTTTGACGCCCACAGTTTAAAAATAACTTAAAAACAAATCGCTGATATGTTGTTTCCTTTAAAAACCACAGGAGGGCGCCACTCACCGAGAACAGCCAGAGTGTAGCTATAGTTTATTAGTTGGTAATAGTTGCACAACCTGACGATTAGGTTTGGTCTAATTTGATTTTACACAGTGTCCATCAGGAGGAGGACATGAGGACTACCTGCATCATGAGTGTTTGATGCACATAATCCACAGCCTTAATCATCCTTGACATTCAATTGATGTGGAGAGAATACACGCATATTCTGTTTTTGTTAGTTTTTTTGTTCTAAGTTATTTAACAGCATGTAGACCAACCGAAAAACCTCACCTAACCAACCACACAGAGATTACGGACCTCCACTTTTTCACCTGAACGTGGCACCAAATTGCTGAATTAACTCACGAAACATTTGTAGTGATTTTTAAACAATCATTACACTTTACAAGTAGTAGGCCTAATAAAAGCTGCCCTTTTTGTGTGCGCCTACACTCCGCACATGCAGCCTTCAGAGGACACAGAGAGGAAGTGACAGCTCAGGACCTCAGGCTGCATGTGCCTGTCACTGTCTGACATTTAGCAGCAGCTTCCACAGAGCAAATCAAAGTCTCCTGCTGCATTCAGACTGTGCCAAGAAATGGTAACATAAGTACAGTAATAACAGTAATAGGCTTCTTTTTTTTAAACTGATGCATGAGGCAACGTCGTTATTTAGAAAAAAAGTCCCGATAATGTATTTAGGAGAAGTAATGGACCATGAGATCTGCACAACTGTTCATTTTACTGACTATTTTTGATTGCATTTACTATCTCTTCTCAACTGCCCTTTTAAAGCCATTGAAAAGTGTGAGGCGTGTGCAGGAGCAAAGGTCGTGTCCTGAAAAACATATGGTCACGTTTTTTTACCTGTTGCTCTAATATTACTGTTGGACAGACGAGTTGTGGTAAATATGAATCATGAAATGTCCAGCCATGTTAATTATGTTTTAGTGAAGTGAGTAGATCTGTTCTGGTTTATGCAATTTAACTACAGCTCTGGATCCAAAGGTCACATCTACACATTTAATTTAAAGGCCTTATATTACGCAAAAGTGAGCTGTAAATCACGTTATAATCCTGTCGCTGCTTCAAAAACAGACCTGGAGTTGTGTTTTGTTTCATTCGCACATGCATTATTAAGCTGTCTGCATCATTCATCTGCTGTTCGTGGTCATTTTAAAGTTATTTTTAGCCTCAACTGAGCTGCTTTACTTTATAATACACTAGAATTACCTTAAATTGTTGGGTTTAGTACTTTTGTTTTACCTTTACCGTTGAGATTGTCAGTAAAAGTGTCTCACAGGAGGGAGGAGGCTAAAATAATAGATGTAACTTCAAATTTACAGCTGAAATGATCGATATGATTCTGGTGGAGGTGGGCGGAGTTTAAAAACACAGTGGAGTTAAAGGGTTAAAGGGTAAAACTGGTAAAAGGGACAATAGACAGAGAAGTTTTAGATGATTGTTTATTAGTTGAAATGGTTGTGCAGCTGAAGTCGGCCCGTGACAAAAGAAAAGTGCATCAGTAAATTAAACGTAATTGAATTGTTTGAATTTCTACTTACCCATTCTGTCTGTCATCTTAAGTGTTTCAGCCGAATGAGTCCCCGAGGAGCCGGAGAGGCAAGACAAGTTTATTTGTACAGCACAATTCTTACACAAAGTAATTCAAAGTATTTTACAGGATAAGAAACACATTAAAATCACACAAATCAAAACAGAAATGATCAGAAATAATCATCATAAAATTAAGAGTAAAACTGAAAAGTGCAGAATAAACCCCCTTTGAGTCACAGCAGATAAACAGAACAGTTTGAGTCTGGATTTAAACTTTGTCAAAGTCGAGGCCTGAGTCACATCTTCAGGAAGAATGTTCTAGGTTTTAGCTGCAGAAAAATGAAATACTGATTCAACTTGTTTAGTCCTGGTTTAGTCCTGGTGTAGTCCTGGTTTAGTCCTGGTTTAGTCCTGGTTTAGTCCTGGTTTAGTCTCAGTTTAGTCCTGGTTTAGTCCTGGTTTAGTCCTGGTTTAGTCCTGGTTTAGTCCTGTTTTAGTCCTGTTTTAGTCTCAGTTTAGTCCTGGTTTAGTTCTGGTTTAGTTCTGGTTTAGTCCTGGTTTAGTCCTGGTTTAGCCCTGGTTTAGTCCAGGTTTAGTCCTGGTTTAGTCCTGGTTTAGTCCTGGTTTAGTCCTGGTTTAGTCCTGGTTCAGTCCTGGTTTAGTCCTGGTTTAGTCCTGGTTTAGTCCTGGTTTAGTCCTGGTTTAGTCCTGGTTTAGTCCTGGTTTAGTCCTGGTTTAGTCCTCCTCATGTGAGATGGTTCATGTGGCTCATGTGGGAGATGTTCTTTGGTGCTGGTCCATGGAGAGACTTGTTCACACTGAGCTGCTTTAAAGTCTCTGAGCCACAGGAGCCACAGGAGCCACAGGAGCCACAGGAGCCACAGGAGCCACAGACCTGAGCCACAGGAGCCACAGGACACATGTGCTCATACTTCCTGGTTCTAGTCCTGACCCGAGCAGCAGTGTTCTGGATGTCTTTACTTTAAGAAGGTTCTGGGACAGACCACTGTGCGCTGAGGAGGAGGGGTGTCCAAATATTTTAGCTTTTTGTGTGTCTAAGTCGTTTTCCACAGTTGACACGAATATAAATGACATGATTGAACGTAGAGCTCTAGTTTCAACAACCGATTTGACTGAATAAAGATTTACACTGTTTTGTTAGCTTGATCACTTTTAACAATATTATTGGATCTGCTGAGACTGACCTGTGCTGTAGTGTGGGCGTGGCCACTTAAGGGAGGGGCTCTATAAAAGGTCGGCACAAAGTGATGCTTCGGTGATGCTACTTTTAAATTTCCCGGTTATCGTAAATATTTTTGGTGTTGAAAATAAATGCACGTGGATCTGCACTGGACAAGTCGTCTCAGTTCTGCTCTGTTCCGGACAATGACATCACAAGGGAGAACAGAGCGTTTTCGAGCAAAGAACTGCAGAATTTGTGCGTTAAACATGTGCAAACGAAACAAAACACAACTCCATGTCTGTTTGTGATGACGAAACATTAGAACGACTCAGAAAATAGTGAGATACTCTTTAAAGATACACAGCCTGTTGTTTCTTTTTTCATTCACAGGACAAATTTGAGCAAACACAACTGCAATCCAGGACAATGTCTGTAAGTAAACTTGGCCCCGTCTTGGATCTAAAGCCATTGTCAGTGTTTCCTCAGCCAGACAAAGCTCCACCTGCTGCGGTCGGTGTTTACAGCCCGTCACAGTCCTGGATTACAGCCCTCGCCATTGTCCCGCCTCCGAGTGGGTTCTGACGGACACCTGGCTCCTGGACACTGTCTGAGTCATCTGTGTTTGTAGATCCTGAACGATAAACTCATTTGAAACTTCTATAAGCCACAGCTACAGTATCAGTAAAACCTTTTTTGTCTTTAGAGGAAGCTTTGCCAAATTGCGGAGATGCTGTGGCTCGAGGCTTTGTGCTCTGACCTGTGTCCACATGGGTCAAACGCATGTTATCTGTCTGCGCGGTTACCCTTTTCACTTTAACTCATGCGTCTTCTTTCACCCCAACCGCAGCGACAGGCGTAAAAGCGAGGTTTTTTTTATGATTCTGTGCGGTAAACATTTATGTAGGCCTTGAAAATAAACTGAAAACACGGAGCAGACGAATGTACAAAGACAGTGAACAGACGAACGCAGCGTTAATCCATCATACATGTCTCCCGGGCAGGAGACGACGGGCTTTTTTTAATCTCTCTGGACTCTAGAATCATTCCAAGAGGCACAGAACGGAATAAACGAGATCAACTCAGGAGTACCTCAGGAGTACCTCAGGAGTTATGGACCTTATCTAAAGAACTGGACGTATTTGAGAGCCTGAGAACACGTCAATTTAGTCTTTAGTGGTAGATTTGTTTGTCTTCTTAACACATATTCTTTACTTTTTTGACCTTTTAACCATGTTATATTGTTGTCCCCTCATCAAAAACGTACCTGGAATTGTATTTTACTTATTTCACGCAGTGTTTTATCTCACTACGCGACTACGCACCGGCCTCCTGCTCATGCACAAGAGTCACGACGAAACCACAGACGGTGTAAAGAAGTGGACGGAGTGAGTGTGACGTCGCCCACAGCGTCCGGCTCCAGTCAAATGAAGCTCGTCGAGGCTCTAGAGCAGTTAGATCGGCCAGTGTCATAGCAACCAAAGAGCCAATCCCGTCCACACTGCTGGTTTAGGAGGGAGCAGGCCCTTAGCAACGCTGTCAATCAAACCTGTTGCTAACGCTAACAGGAGGGACCTCGGGGAAAGAAGACGTCTGATTTGTCTGTTATTAATGTTCATATCTTGATTTACAGACACAAAAGTGAAATAAAAACCTCAGGATCATGTAGAGGGTTAATACGAACATTTAAGAGCAAAATGACGAGTCTGACGGCAGCAGGTACAGAGAGAGGACACAGTTTTACAAAAAAAAAAAAAAAAACAACTCAAAAAAAATTAAAAAAACAACCAAAAAAAAACAAAACAAAAAAACTCAAAATAAAAAAAATAAATAATAATAATAATTATCTAAATAACTTAAAATATATATATAGTAAAAATAATTAAAATAAAAACTGAAAAAAGAAAAAAAACCTCAAAATCACTCAAAAAAAAAAAAAAAAAAAGAAAAAAAAAAAACCCAAAAAACTCCAGGATCATGTAGAGGGTTAATACGAACATTTAAGAGCAAAATGACGAGTCTGACGGCAGCAGGTACAGAGAGAGGAGACAGTTAAAAAAAAAAAAAAAACAACTAAAAGAAAACCTAAAAAAAACAAAAAAAAACTCAAAATAACAAAAAAAATATTAAATAAATAAATCTCAAAATAACTTAAAATATATATATAGTAAAAATAATTAAAATAAAAACTCAAAAAACAAAAGAAAAAAAAGAAAAAACTCAAAATCACTCAAAAAAAAATAAAAAAAAATAAAAAAAAATGAAAAAACAAACAAACAAAAAAAACTCCAGGATCATGTAGAGGGTTAATACGAACATTTAAGAGCAAAATGACGAGTCTGACAGCAGCAGGTGCAGAGAGAGGGGACAGAAGTGCGCACATGATCATTTCCTATTTGTAACGTGGAGGCTAGCAGGTTAGCTACGTCCGTTTATATATACAGTCTATGACAGCGCTCTCTGGCAATGCCAGAGAGCGGCTAATTTCAGCGAGTGCAAGAAACTGAGTAAATATTAAACTTAAGCTTAAAAAAAACATTGAATTTATGTCTTAAATGAAGAAAGGGGTGGGATTTAATACGCTTTCCCACTTCTTCCCACTCATTTTTGAGCTTGTATAAGTATTAATTTGTGAAATGTACCTTAAGTGTACCCGATTGTGCTTGAAAAAAATAAATAAATAAATAAATTGTACCGCAGGAAGCTTTAAATGGGTGCACTTAGACGCCTTTTGAACATAAACGCATCAAAATTATACTTTTACAGTGGTAATTAATCAAGTTTTAGTTATTCAGGGTAAGACATAATTCAGAAATACTTCATCGAGCTGTGTGGAAGGAACTGGAGCGATACTGGGAGCTCCAAGGCCTCGACTTTGACAAAGTTTAAATCCAGGCTCCAAACGGTTCTGTTCATCTATGCATGCGACTGAAAGGGTTTTATTCTGCACTTTTCTCTTTTAATGTTCATTTCTTGAGGTTATTTCTGTTTGGATTTCTTGTATTTTCTTGCCTCGCCTTTATTTTCCCTCTCAAATAAACATAAGTATAACATAAACCATTTAATTTTGCAGATACAGTTGCAAAAAATCACATATTTCCGCGTTAGCATTAGCACCCGTTTTCGCGTAATTTGCTGCGTGACCCCGAATAGACATTTATGATCAAAACAAACCCGATTACCAACCTTTAAACGAAGCCGCGGTGACATTTTCATATATCGATGGCCAATTTGTGACAGATTGGAGACATCGGACAACGTTTGGCGCACGCAAATCTGTGTTAGCGCGGATCGATACTTCAGGTAATTCGCTTGAACGGCAAAGAAACATGCAAAAAAAAAAACAGTAGCGTGGACGTGTAGACCTGTAAACGCACAGACGTGTACTCAAAAATGACCAAAAAAGTGTGTGTGGTTGTCAGGGCGACGCTCGTGTTTGCTGTTGATTGAACCTCATCCCGCGCGGTATTGGTTTCGTGAATGAATCGTCCAAACTCGCAGATGTCTGTATTGATATGGAGTCAAGTGGGAGCCGGCGTCTATGGACCTGCATCCCCCGCCGTCTATTAAGCCGCTCTCCGTCTAACTCGCTCGTCTGTAACAACACAATCAGACACAGAAACGCAATCAAAACACGAGAGCGGCACCGGCGGACACAGCTGCAGACGTTATGCACCGGGAGGGGGAGGTTGGGTAAGGGGGGACGATGGGTGTGTCCGGTGGTCAGGTGCGTTGGCGACGTTTCCAGAGACATTGATCTGTCTTACCGCAGCCGGCGACGACACTTTGGGCCATTTACTTTCATCTGCATCACTAAGCAAATCCTGTCTTTATTATTCTGTCACAACAAATGCACATTTTAGCCACAAACGATTTGTCCGATCTGTCATCTCCGACTCTTTTAGCCTCTTTAGCTTCAAAACGTCCGCAGACAAATGTGTTCGTTCAGTTTTGACATTTAAGGATGTTTTGAGAAGGGCAGAGTGAGAGAACGTGCGCTCGGGCGGGAGTAGCTTTAGCGCAGTTGGTTTGGTTTGAGTGTTTGTTCGCCGATACGAAGGTTAGCGGTTTGAATCACCTGCGGCGTTCAGCTAATGAAGCTAATCGAGGCTAGCAGTTATAGTGGCGAATTTTGAGCTGGGTTGAGTGTTAGAAACTCAGGACACGAGTATCATAGCAACTAAAGAGCCAATCCGGAGCGAGGTTGTTGAAGGTAACGCCCCTTTCCGCCTGCAAAGCTGGTTTAGCAAGAAACGAGTGAAATAATAACGGCAAGAGCATGTAGCGCAGGTTAAAACGAACATTTAAGAGCAAAATGACGAGTCTGACCACAGTCTGGCCACAGTTTTTCAATGGAAAGTGAATTAGACTCGGAGTCGATGGAGCAGGAAGTGCGCTCATGATCACTTCCTGTTTAGAACGTGGCGGCTAGCACGTTAGCTATGTCCATTTATATATACAGTTTATGCTCTTGAGCTAAACATCATGGGTAAAAAGGTCAGATCCATTGACGCACAGGTTGGCGGTGTGATTCCAGCTCAGATGAATGCGTCGTTGTTGTGTCGTTGGGCAAGACACTTATGCCACCTCGCCCCCAGTGAGTGTTTCCTTGAAGTAAAGAGCTTTTGAGTGTCTTGAAAGTGGAAAAGAATTGACTTTTTAACCATAAGAATTGATTTTTAGCCACAAGAATTGACTTTTTGGCCATAAGAACTGATTTTTTGCCAGAAAAATTTACTTTTTAACCATAAGAATTGACTTTTTAGCCAGACGAATTGACTTTTTGGCCATAAGAACTGATTTTTTGCCAGAAAAATTGACTTTTTAACCATAAGAACTGATTTTTTGCCAGAAGAATTGACTTTTTAGCCAGAAGAATTGACTAAAATGGGCTTGCATCTTCACAAACCTGACTTTTATTTGGCCTCTTCCTGCTTGTTTCCATGGAGATGTTGATCCTTTGCCCATAATCTTCCGCAGTATGACATAAAACACAACTATTACCATGGAGAATGTTCCGAAATATGGTTTTAACTTCCTATTTCCGTGTAATCATTGAGAAAGTTACATACTGTACCTTTTAAGTAAACCTAAAAAGATCTCAAGAACTGCTAGAAGGAGGATGAAGAGGATTCTGGGCAGAACAAGGTGTGATATATGATCGTTTTAGCTGTTTCTTTTTTCTTCGTGCACATGTTCGTTTTGCAGAGCGTGAGCAGGTGTCAGATGCGACAGGTGAAGTTTATCTGAGGTCCTGGCGTCCTGGTGATGCCTCGAGCGGCTCTCTGGCTCATGGGCCGTTAGGGAAAGGTAAATCTAATAGAGACGCTGCAGCCTGTGATTGTTTTGAGAGAACACGTTTCGCCTCATCTCCACAAACTGTTTTCTCCACTTATCGCAACAGGTTAAGATGAAGAGAGGGATGAACGTTTCCAGAATTAACTCAAATATCTATCGTCAAATAATAATCTTCCATTTTACTCGTGCAGAAGAGGGTCACACTTAAACCTGTGTGTCGGGTCAGACATTACACTGAAGTGATTAACATTATGTCGACTGTAATCTGACAGTAAAAAGTGTTGGTACTTTATGTGTCCAGACCCTCTGTTTGAACGTGCGACATTTAACAAGAGCAATTTGCTTTGCACCAGCTCCACATAATGCTCCATTTGAAGCCCTCCAATCAGTGAGCTCAATCATAAAGTGATGACATTTAATTACATTTGCAAAAGGGTCCTGTGCTCAGCTCAAATTATGAACGGGACTGTCTATTTCCGGGCGCACTGTGACAGCTCGGCTAATTGATGGGCTCACAGCTGTACTTGATGTGAGTCTGGGAGCAGCTCCACGGAGCATGCTCAGTCTGCCTCACGTTATCAACAAATGACACAGACACGGCTCTTCAGTTTTAGTCACCGGGACCTGTGCAGATCACTGTGATCACCTGCCCTCACCTGCCCTCACCTGTCACACGCTCCTCTGTGCAGAGGGAAGGTGGATGTTCACTGGACGATTCACAGACTCTTCACTCACAGCAGCCTGTGAAAATGAAGGAGCAAACCCATCTGAACTGGTTCCAAGCTAAATGTGACTGTGGTGACTTGATGCTGCTCTGTCACTCTGTACAGTCTGGGACAAATCTTGCCTCCAGCAATGCTGTGTCTCATTTAGAAAACTTTATGTTGAATTCTTACTAAAGGCGTTCGTACGTGCCTCAGACGTTCTCCCTCCTCGTCTCACATCTGCTTCTGTTGTCATGTGTACGTAACATTTGTACACAGGCTTTATAAATGAGAACCTGTGATAAACAGACCTGAGACTCTGTTTTTGAGGGCGATGTTTATCTGCAGATGAGGTGAAGCACACTCTGGGGTTACTGTACGTTACACTGGAGTGAGAGCTGCTGTCGTGGGCTGGAGGCCACACAAAGGTGACTGTATTGTTTGGCAGTGATGGAGAGAAAGCACATGTATGTATAATAGCCCAGCTGGTCACATTAGCTGCAATTAGGCCGTCTGAAGTCCCACAATTACAGTGAGGAACGCTGACAGTCACAA
This sequence comes from Periophthalmus magnuspinnatus, assembly GCF_009829125.3. Lineage (NCBI taxonomy): Eukaryota > Metazoa > Chordata > Actinopteri > Gobiiformes > Gobiidae > Periophthalmus > Periophthalmus magnuspinnatus. Next base: position 30,713,098 of record NC_047131.1, on the reverse strand, counting down.
TGCCTCTACAGCCCTGCTGAATCAATACATAATTGTAATAATTATCATGCTGGTGTCATTTGTGGTCACGACTGACACTTCCAGAAAAGAGGATAGAATTGGATAAACACACAGGGATAAATGGCACTTTTCAAGTGCAGCATTTCAAACAAAAGGTGGACAGATACCTGCTGTAATAAAGAGCTGTGGTGAGTCAGAGGCAGGACAGAGTGTGAACCTGCAGCCGTCCCTTTAAAAAAGTCACACTCAGGACCCTAAGGACATAAATGTCCACCTACAAAAAACAGAAATAAAATCATCATAGGAGTCATGTTTTTTTCATACTTTTTTTGACTACATCCAAAGATCTAAACCAGTTTTATATATATATATATATATATATATATATATATATATATATATATATATATATATATATATATCAGTATATATTTAACCCTTTAAATTTCAGTTTGAAAACTTGAATCTCACATGTCGTGTAAAAATTGCCTCTAAAATTGAGATATGCTCCGGAAAACTGAAGTCAGGTTATAATGGGGGATATTTTATATGTGTCATGTGAAGCTTTAACTCCGTCTATGGTTCAAAGTTTGTGGCCTTTTTAGTTTTTGTGAAGCATCAGATTAAAATCAGCTCTAAAATGTTCTTCCCATTGGTTATAATACACTTTTTTTTTAAATAAACACATTTTCATTTATATTTGTTGTTTTGTATGTTTCTTTTTGATAAAATAAGTGAAATGTATCATTTTTACAGTTTATGACATAAATGTGTCTTTTACTCATTGCTGTCGTTTGTTTAACGTTTAAAATGTCGTGTATTTTTTCTGTTTAAATGGGCGTCTGGAGTCGAGTCGTCTCCTGTGACACAAAAATGTTGTGCACTTAAACTGCACGTGTCTTTGATCCAGATGGACTCTGTTTCCTTCACTGAAATCTAGTTCTAGTTCTGCAAGTTTTCAATGAGTAAAAGTGACATGTTCTGCGATTTTAAGCAAAGGTTTGAAATGTTATGTCTAAATAGACTTAATAAACAACCATCTGCTGTATTAAACACTATGTGACTTGACCCTGGAGACTAAAGCTCTGGAGCCCAAACCTCTGCACACTGAGCTCTTCACAATGAACATTTCACTGCCACAGTCTCTGAACCTGCTCCTTTTCCTTAAACACAAATCCTGTGAGAAAAAATGACGTCCAAGAGACACTTTATCTCCGGTTTATCTTAAACAGATTCATCTGGTCTGAGACGTCTCTCACCTGCAGCTGCAGCACCGGCCTCTTTCATTTACCTACATGTTCTCCAACATGTGACGTAGTGAACCACTTTCACACAGGGGGTCTGGGGTTTCCCCCTAAGACAATTCTGCAGAAAACATATGTAATTTCCTGTAACGTGGCAGATTTTAGATGAATAAATACATTCAGATTTGTACAGATTTTCTTATTCCTGCTGTATTTTATTAAACTGAACATGTGTTTTTTTCCACGAGCTGCTCCTCAGTGTGTAAAGGGTTTATTTAGTTTTTATTTTCATGTGAACACAGCACTGACGACGTTCCAGAGAAAGAAATGAAACTTAAAGCTCCACAGAAACAAGGAGGCGACGACACCAGGCTGACTTACAGGTCAGATCTGTGGAGAGGTGTTTTCAAGGCACAGTTTAATAACATAACACTGTTAAAGGGAAGGCAAAACAACATCGCCATGGAGACGAGCAGGAAACTGTTCCACCAGGAAAGTTCCACTGCACCTTTAAGTGTTTGATGTGTGTGACATGAAACATGAGGGAAAAGCTCTTTGGTTCATATCAGTGATGGACACGTTCAGTCATGTCCCTCTACATGAACATCTTCATGAGGTCTGCAGTTTCACCTGATGCTCACAAAAGGACAGACGTTTGTGAGATGACATATACATAAAAGGTCCATAATAACATGTTAATTCTTGTGGCTCATGGTTAAAATGTCACTTTTGCACCTGCTGCTCTGTCTTTGATTTTGTCCCTCTTTGGAAAGGTCACCCACACTTGGCTCAGATGATGATGCTCTTCAGTTCTGATCTTTCTCTGCAGCAGATCATGGTCAAAGCGCCGTGTCTTTGCTCATCTTCATGGAGCATTAGGAGCGCAGCCCTGGCCCCGGGGCCCCGGGGCCCGTGCTCTTTACTGTTTCCCTTGTGTCTTGTTTCTCCAGTGTTGTGAGGGCGCAGTGGTGGCAGCGCATGGCCACAGGTCCATGTGTAATCCCTTTAGCTCCTGTGGCCTGTGGGCACAGTACATCACTTCACAATCACGTTATCCTCAGTGTTGGCCGCGCGCTGCAGATAAACCTCGTGTCTGTGGCTGAGGTGGAGAGTGTGACGCCCCACGGCGCATCTGCCCTGATTCCAAACATTCAAATCAAATTATGAGCAGCGGCACAGATTGGATTGTTCTGATAAAGTGACTTAATCTCCTGTAGTTGACTTTTTCTGCTTTGTGTAAAAGCTCAGGAGCTGCTCATTAAACAAAGTCTCACTTAAAGCGACTTGAGCCAAAAGAGAAACAAAACAGGACAATAAAAAACAGAAGGTGTTTTAACACTTTCATATTTTTCCTCCTTTAAAAAAAAATATTATTTATTGAATTTATTTTTTTTTTTTCTTGAGATAAACCACATGCACGCGCTGTGCTCGTGCCCGGCTCCAGCGCGTGCGCGGCTTCTAGATGCTGCTTTTTTATTGATTTCATCAGTATGAACTTGTTTGACGTCACACTCTAAACAAACGAGCCCATAAAAGGGCGCAAAGGGGCTGAAAAAAAGCGCAGGAGCAGATCCCGGGCATCTGTGAGGAAACAGGCGCAGGGGCCGTGCGTAAAAGTCTCTCCTGGAAAATGCCTCATTCCAGCGGCTCCACGTCCTCCACCAAGAGCGTGCGCAGAGCCGCGTCCGAGCTGGAGAGGGCTGATTCTGTCACGGTAAGACGCTCAGGGATGATGTAAAAAGAAAGTTTGATTTGGAAATTAAATTGTAAAGATGGAAAACGCCGCGCGCATCTGGTGCACCTGTTGCGCGCGCGGCTGTTTCTGTTTTTAAACCATCAGAATCAAAGTGAGTCCATTTTCTACAATAATTTCACTCGATAATCATAAGAGAGGAGTCTGAATACTCACGCTTTTCTGTTTTCTGCTCCATTTCACGAGGCAGTCGCCAAAGTTTCTGCGGAGGAGGCAGAGTTTGATCGATGACGCGCGGAAGGAGCGAGAAGCGGCGGCGGCGGCTGCGTCCGCGGCTGAGGCCAGTGAACAGATCGTGTTTGAGGAGGACGACGGAAAAGCGCTGCTCAACATCTTCTTTACGCTCGGCGGCTCCAAGACCCAAGCCCTGTCCCGCACGCTCAAAGTGTTTGAGGTAAGAGACGCGCGCCTGACAGGACTCTCCAAACCAAACCAAACTGTGACAATCTGAGCCAAATCAAGAGTCTGATGTGATGTTAATGTTTAAACCAGTTATGTTTAAAATTAAGTCTATGCCATGTTACTCCAATATTTGCTTTATATATTAATTTGTTTGATTAAAAGCCTGTTTGAGCGTTTAAAAATATCATTATAATTCTGTCCCCATGAGCTGCATCTGCTGCATTTACAAGTCAAAGACAAAGACAATTTAATACATGTTTTCTTGATTTTTTTCCTGAGAGATCTTTAGGCAACTGACTCACACAAAATCACTGTTTAAACTGTACGAAATGTGTCAAGATAATGTGCGTTTTTTCTTTTTTTAAACAAGTAAAATGTATTTATACAGCACCACTTGAACAAAACACACTTGGAGTCACTTCACGAGGAGAAACAATTGTCTTTCCTAGCGCAGAAGGACGCAGTGTTGAGCAGTTTGTTTGCCTAGTGCACTTCTGTGTCCTGTGTTTCAGACATTTGAGGCAAAGGTCCATCACCTCGAGACCCGCCCGTCCCGGAAGCACAAGGACAGTCTGGAGGGTCTGGAGTACTTCGTCCGCTGTGAGCTGCACCTTACAGACGTCAGCACTCTGATCGGCTCGCTCAAGAGGAACGCCGAAGATGTCAAAACCACCAAAGAAGTCAAATGTAGGCGCCTCTCCTCGGCCGTGCTGTCTGTGTTTCGTCGCTCATGACTCTCTCTGTTTATTCTAGTTCACTGGTTCCCAAAGAAAATAGGAGACCTCGACAAATGTCACCATTTGGTCACCAAATTTGATCCAGATTTAGACCAAGATCATCCCGTAAGTTGAAAAAGGCTCATGATGCAGTTATGAGCTGGCTGTTATGTGGTTAGTGGGACATTTACTATCAGAAAAATGTGATCAGTGTGCGCTGAATTGGATTTGGACAGGGCTTCACAGACCCAGTGTACAGACAGAGGAGGAAGATGATTGGAGACATCGCCTACAGATACAGGCAGTGAGCAGAACACTGAGCAGACTTCCATAAAAACAATTATAAAGGGCTTTTAAATCCTAATATTGTGTTTCTTTTGTTCAGCGGTGAAGCCATCCCCAGAGTGGAGTACACGGCCGAGGAGATCGGGACATGGTAACACTGTTTTTGTGTTTTATAGTTGAGCTAAATCACTTGAACACGTTTAAAACAGTTTATCTATTTTAAAATGTACATCTGTATTTGACGTTATATTTAACTCAGAGTTTAGGACTTTTAGGATGAAGGAGCTCAATTTAAAGATCCATGTGCAACGACCTGAACAATGATGCAACGTAACAAAGTAAAAGTAGTAAAGTACTGTATTTAAGTAAACAAATGCTATCTGTACTTTACTTAAGTAGATTTTACAGTGGATACTTTTTACTTTTACTTCACTACATTTGAGAGCAGTATTTGTACTTTCTACTCCACTACATTTATGAACTGGACTGAAAAGTAAAAGTATTTTTATTACTGCTTGAGACCTGCTGAAAAGGCTGAGGGTTTATTTTTAAACTAAAATACACAAATAAAAACAGGTAGAAAAAAACAATCAGATTTATCAAAATCACTAGATTTGACCTTCATTAGACCTAAATCTGCACAGAATACTTACTTAGTATTTTTACTCTTTAAGTACATTTTTAATAATGAACTTTAATACTTTTACTCAAGCAGATTTTTTCACGTGATTAGTATTATTTGCTCCAGTATCTATACTTCACAAAGTTTAGTACTTTTTCCACCACTGGATATGAATTATTCTAAGAGCTGAATCAAAAGAAGAATTCACTGTTCCATGTTGAGTGCAGTCTGTGTGCAGAACCTCATGTGTTCATAGTCTCATGTGTTCATATCCCTCTGCTTAAATGCCTCATGTATTCATAGCCTCATGTGTTCATAGCCTCATGTGTTCATAGCCTCATGTGTTCAGATCCTCATGTGTTTATATCCCTCTGCTTAAATGCCTCATGTGTTCATAGCTCTCTGTTTAAAAGTCTCATGTGTTCAGAGCCTCATGTGTTCATAGCCTCATGTGTTCAGATCCTCATGTGTTCAGAGCTTCATGTGTTCATAGCCTCATGTGTTCATATCCCACTGCTTAAATTCCTCATGTGTTCATAGCTCTCAGTTTAAAAGCCTCATGTGTTCAGTCTCATGTGTTCACAGTCTCATGTGTTCACAGTCTCATGTGTTCAGATCCTCATGTGTTCATAGTCTCATGTGTTCAGTCTCATGTGTTCATAGTCTCATGTGTTCATAGCCTCATATGTTCATATCCTCATGTGTTCATAGCCTCATGTGTTCATATCCTCATGTGTTCAGAGCTTCATGTGTTCATAGCCTCATGTGTTCATATCCCTCTGCTTAAATGCCTCATGTGTTCATAGCTCTCTGTTTAAAAGCCTCATGTGTTCAGAGCTTCATGTGTTCATAGTCTCATGTGTTCATAGTTTCATGTGTTCACACTCTCATGTGTTCACAGTCTCATGTGTTCAGATCCTCATGTGTTCACAGTCTCATGTGTTCACAGTCTCATGTGTTGAGATCCTCATGTGTTCATAGTCTCATGTGTTCACAGTCTCATGTGTTCAGACCCTCATGTGTTCAGATCCTCATGTGTTCATAGTCTCATGTGTTCATAGTCTCATGTGTTCAGATCCTCATGTGTTCATAGTCTCATGTGTTCACAGTCTCATGTGTTCACAGTCTCATGTGTTCATAGCCTCATGTGTTCACAGTCTCATGTGTTCACAGTCTCATGTGTTCAGATCCTCATGTGTTCATAGTCTCATGTGTTCACAGTCTCATGTGTTCACACTCTCATGTGTTCATAGTCTCATGTGTTCACACTCTCATGTGTTCATAGCCTCATGTGTTCACAGTCCCATGTGTTCAGTCTCATGTGTTCATAGCCTCATGTGTTCACAGTCTCATGTGTTCAGTCTCATGTGTTCATAGCCTCATGTGTTCAGTCTCATGTGTTCAGTCTCATGTGTTCATAGCCTCATGTGTTCAGTCTCATGTGTTCATAGTCTCATGTGTTCATAGCCTCATGTGTTCAGATCCTCATGTGTTCACACTCTCATGTGTTCATAGTCTCATGTGTTCACACTCTCATGTGTTCATAGCCTCATGTGTTCACAGTCCCATGTGTTCAGTCTCATGTGTTCATAGCCTCATGTGTTCACAGTCTCATGTGTGCATAGCCTCATGTGTTCAGTCTCATGTGTTCATAGCCTCATGTGTTCACAGTCTCATGTGTTCAGTCTCATGTGTTCATAGCCTCATGTGTTCAGTCTCATGTGTTCATAGTCTCATGTGTTCATAGCCTCATGTGTTCAGATCCTCATGTGTTCACAGTCTCATGTGTTCACAGTCTCATGTGTTCACAGTCTCATGTGTGCATAGCCTCATGTGTTCAGTCTCATGTGTTCATAGCCTCATGTGTTCAGTCTCATGTGTTCACAGTCTCATGTGTTCATAGTCTCATGTGTTCATAGCCTCATGTGTTCACAGTCTCATGTGTTCACAGTCTCATGTGTTCAGATCCTCATGTGTTCATAGTCTCATGTGTTCACAGTCTCATGTGTTCACACTCTCATGTGTTCATAGTCTCATGTGTTCACAGTCTCATGTGTTCATAGCCTCATGTGTTCACAGTCTCATGTGTTCAGTCTCATGTGTTCATAGCCTCATGTGTTCAGTCTCATGTGTTCATAGCCTCATGTGTTCACAGTCTCATGTGTTCAGTCTCATGTGTTCATAGCCTCATGTGTTCAGTCTCATGTGTTCATAGCCTCATGTGTTCACAGTCTCATGTGTTCAGTCTCATGTGTTCATAGCCTCATGTGTTCAGTCTCATGTGTTCATAGTCTCATGTGTTCATAGCCTCATGTGTTCAGATCCTCATGTGTTCACAGTCTCATGTGTTCATAGTCTCATGTGTTCACACTCTCATGTGTTCATAGCCTCATGTGTTCACAGTCCCATGTGTTCAGTCTCATGTGTTCAGTCTCATGTGTTCATAGCCTCATGTGTTCACAGTCTCATGTGTGCATAGCCTCATGTGTTCAGTCTCATGTGTTCATAGCCTCATGTGTTCACAGTCTCATGTGTTCAGTCTCATGTGTTCATAGCCTCATGTGTTCAGTCTCATGTGTTCATAGTCTCATGTGTTCATAGCCTCATGTGTTCAGATCCTCATGTGTTCACAGTCTCATGTGTTCACAGTCTCATGTGTTCATAGTCTCATGTGTTCATAGTCTCATGTGTTCAGTCTCATGTGTTCACAGTCTCATGTGTTCACAGTCTCATGTGTTCAGATCCTCATGTGTTCATAGTCTCATGTGTTCACAGTCTCATGTGTTCACACTCTCATGTGTTCATAGTCTCATGTGTTCACAGTCTCATGTGTTCATAGCCTCATGTGTTCACAGTCTCATGTGTTCAGTCTCATGTGTTCATAGCCTCATGTGTTCAGTCTCATGTGTTCATAGCCTCATGTGTTCACAGTCTCATGTGTTCAGTCTCATGTGTTCATAGCCTCATGTGTTCAGTCTCATGTGTTCATAGCCTCATGTGTTCACAGTCTCATGTGTTCAGTCTCATGTGTTCATAGCCTCATGTGTTCAGTCTCATGTGTTCATAGTCTCATGTGTTCATAGCCTCATGTGTTCAGATCCTCATGTGTTCACAGTCTCATGTGTTCATAGTCTCATGTGTTCACACTCTCATGTGTTCATAGCCTCATGTGTTCACAGTCCCATGTGTTCAGTCTCATGTGTTCAGTCTCATGTGTTCATAGCCTCATGTGTTCACAGTCTCATGTGTGCATAGCCTCATGTGTTCAGTCTCATGTGTTCATAGCCTCATGTGTTCACAGTCTCATGTGTTCAGTCTCATGTGTTCATAGCCTCATGTGTTCAGTCTCATGTGTTCATAGTCTCATGTGTTCATAGCCTCATGTGTTCAGATCCTCATGTGTTCACAGTCTCATGTGTTCACAGTCTCATGTGTTCATAGTCTCATGTGTTCATAGTCTCATGTGTTCAGTCTCATGTGTTCACAGTCTCATGTGTTCAGTCTCATGTGTTCATGTCCCTCTCCTCATGTCAGGTGTGTTGTGTCTTTCACACTCGTCCTTCTCTTGTCGCACAAACTCCTCCTTCACCTTCATCTTTGGGTTTAATCCACATCGATATAAAACAATGACGTGTGTTTAACCTGAAGGAGAGAAGTTTACTCCACCCTGAGGGACCTGTACTCCACCCACGCCTGCAGCGAGTACCAGGAGGCCTTCAACCTGCTCGAGAGACACTGCGGCTACAGCCCGGACAACATCCCCCAACTGGAAGACGTGTCCAACTTCATTAAAGGTACAAAATATATGTACTTTTTAATATTTCATAGTGTAATACAGTTCAGTATCTCCTGTTACATCATAGAAATAGGACTTTTCTTGCTTCTTTTTTCTGTTTTGGACGGAGCATTTTATATAAACGTGAGAATCAGCAACAGAAATAATCAACATTTATACAGCGGTCCCTCGTTACGGTCTAAAAATAACCCACAAAAGCTTTAATTTTTACGATTATTCTCTATGTTTTTGTCTGTAAAACCCCTCACCACACACTTTATACACTTTTCTCACACAGGCGTTAACATTTTCTCACATTTCTCTCTCGTTTAAACACAAAGTTCAAACCTTCGTCGGTGCAGAACGTTTCATCGACGTCACAACCACAAATCACAAACGTACAGCACTTAAGAGTCACACTGCGAGATGGAGGAGGAGCCTGGCTGCAGTCCCTTAGCCAATCAGGACGCAGAACACAAAAAAAACATGTAAAATTGCACAAAAAACATCTGCGAAACCCCAGAATGTGCAGAAAAAGCTCTTTAACTGTGATATTTTCTTCTAGACCACAGTTTTTTTTTCACTTATAACAAAGTAAAACACTATAACAGCTGTTTAAATATCAAAAGAAAAGATGATTCGTACCAGATTTAGCTACCGCTGCTTTCCACGTGCAGGTAAAATCACATTAAAACACCACTTTTCACCACAATTACATTAAAAAATTACGTTAAAATTAGCAGGAAAATACAATAAAATGTCTTCCTTCAGTCCAAATACATATAAAAATCACTAATATGCAGGTTTTTTTTACAGTAAAACAGAACAAATTCAACGTACTTTTTCAAATTTCTACAGATAATTTCAAAGTCTGGAGCTGATTCTCTGTCCGATGTTTTAATACGGAACTAATTATTCACATCCGTAACATTTTATTAAACTGTCAGCGGCTTTAATCGTTCTCGTTTTGACCTTGATAATCGCTGAATTTCGACGTGTTTGTGTTTTCTCCCGTCCGTCAGAGCGCACGGGCTTCATCCTGCGGCCGGTGGCGGGTCTGCTGTCGGCGCGGGACTTTTTGGCGAGTTTAGCGTTCAGAGTTTTCCAGTGCACCCAGTACATCAGGCACGCGTCCTCCCCCATGCACTCCCCCGAACCGTGAGTCCTCTTTACGTTTGTTTTTTTTTGTTTTTTTTACTGTTTTAAACGATTCACTCTGACCAAAACCTGGATTTCTGAGCTAATCTGCGGACGGACACTGACTAAAAACACGCTTCTTTACTGAAAAATGAGACATACAAATACTAATTCATGTTCTATAAAACTGTGATTGAACCATTTGAAGTTAAAAAAGTTCATTTCTTTCTTTTTATGTAGCATTTGCAAACACTGAATCGCTTTCCACTGATATTCTAATCCACTGATTTACATGTAAATGTGTCCAAACTCAATGGGATTATGTATTAGGTCTTTACAAAGGCAAATTACAAAAGCTATAGAAACTCGGCAGTGGCATTTGTTTGTGAGAAGTGGAGGCGTGGGGTTTGACGGTGGTGCAGCTTCAAAACAAAAAAAAACAACAAAAAAAAGGCACGTTGGGGCAAGTTTGCATGTTCTGCCTGTGCCTGGGGTAAGTTTCCTCCAGTGCTTTTTTTCTTTTCCACTAAAAACATGCACAAGACTCTCCTGAGAAAAAAAGAACCTTAACCTCAGCGGGACATGACACGTAGCACAAAATTAAATAAATTAATACGTAAAAAGGTATTTAAAGTTTATTGCACATGTGTCAAACTCAAGGCCCGGGGGCTAAATGCGGCCCGCCACGTCATTTTATGTGGCCCGTGAGAAGGTAAATTAAGGCTTGACTGTCATTTTAAAATAAGTCTATCCTGCTTTAATGTGCATTGACAATAAACTAATGAGATTTTCCCAGCAAGTGACACTGAGAAATATTTGAGAATAATCATCCCAAATTGTTCAGGAAAAGGAAAGTTGTCGGCGTGGAAGGAAGTTTCAAGAAAGACGCTAAAGGTGAATACAAGTTTGTGCTTTAAGGAGAAAATCTGTGTTTTTTGTGTTATGAGGCGCGGTCGGTACAATCTACGTCGATATTTTGACACCGAACACGGAGCTAAGTATGAAAAAGTGAGTCTGCAAGAAAAACAACAAATTGTTCAATAATTAAAAGGCTAAAAAAGGCTTTATCAGGAAATACACAGTTACACAGACACGTAATATTTGCAACTTGAATAAGTAATAAATACAGAAACAGTTATTTAACAAGTTTAAAAGTAGTTACATTTATTTTACATGACATTTGTTTACATTTAGTGACATTTATCCTGCCGCACAGTCACATCTGGCCCTCGACGGCGGCCATTTTGCTGATGTGGCCCTCGGTGAAAATGAGTTTGACGCCTCTGGTTTATTGGGGCATGAGTCCGTCTGAAGTAACTGTGTCAGAAATGGAAATGTCTGTTATAATAGAGCAGTGGACAGAGGGAAGTTATAGTTCAAACCTTAAAGGAAACACCACATCCCTTTAACACAGAGGGGCCCAAACTTTCACCGAGATCTTGAAAAATGTTTGACACTGAGGGCCACAGACCAGTGGTAAATACATTAGATTATTCAGATGGTGCATTTAACATCGTTTTAACTTCATACTTTAAATCAGGCTTGAAATATTAATATTAGGTCTGTGTGAAAATGAAATGTGATGTTCTTTAGGTTTATATTGGAGGATTACTAAAATACTGATTATGATCAATTGGATGAGTTCACCTGAAGGTCTGAGGGCCAATACAAAATTGGTCTGAGGGCCGCATTTGGCCCCCGGGCCGTAGTTTGGACACCCCTGAACTAACATCATTCACATGGTTTAAGTTACACCTGTGCGATTCTCTGCATTTGTCCGATTCTCTGCGCCTGTCTGATTCTCTCCAACTGTCCGATTCCCTGCGCCTGTCTGATTCTCTGCAACATTCTCTGCAACTGTCCGATACTCCGCAACTGTCCGATTCTCTGCAATTGACTGATTCTCTGCGCCTGTCTGATTCCCTGCGCCTGATTCTCTACTCCTGTCCGATTCTCTGCAACATTCCGATACTCCACAAGTGTCCGATACTCCACAAGTGTCCGTTCTCTGCAACTGTCTGACTCTCTACCTCTGTTTGATTCTCTACCTTTGCCCGATCCTCTACTCCTGTCTGCTTCTCTACTCCTGTCCGATTCTCTACTCCTGTCCGATTCTCCGATTCTCTACTCCTGTCCGATTCTCTACTCTTGTCCGACTCTCCGACTCTCTACTCCCGTCCGATTCTCTACTCCTGTCCGATCCTCTACTCCTGTCCGATCCTCTACTCCTGTCCGATCCTCTACTCCCGTCCGATCCTCTACTCCCATCCGATTCTCTTCCTCTCTCTGCAGCTGCTTCTTACACGCTCCATTTTCTTTCCTGACTTCACCTTTTCTTTTCTTTTGAACAGCGACTGCGTGCACGAACTCCTGGGCCACGTCCCGATGCTCGCCGACCGCACGTTCGCTCAGTTCTCTCAGGTCGGCCCGATTCCCGTTCCATCGTACCACAAACGCATAAAAAAAACACCTCCTAACTCTGTGTTTTTCCCCCCGTAGAACCTGGGTCTTGCATCATTAGGAGCTTCTGACGAGGACATCGAGAAGCTTTCCACGGTAAATTCCCATAATCCTTTGTTTATCTGCTTTTGTATCTCGTTTTTTTTCCTGAGCGGTTTGTTTCCCCAAGCAGCTGTACTGGTTTACTGTGGAGTACGGCTTGTGTAAACAGAACGGCGAGCTGAGGGCGTACGGCGCTGGTCTGCTGTCCTCATACGGAGAACTAGTGGTAACGTTTCAGCCTGTTCCCTCGTACAATCCCTGGTTTTTGTTAAAAGTTTCTAAAAAAAAAAAGGAACATTGAGTAAAGTCTCGGTCTTAACGTGAATCTGCTTTGTTTCACGTAAAAAAAATCCAGCATTCGCTTTCGGATGAGCCGGAGAGGAGGGAGTTTGAACCGGAGGCGGCCGCGGTTCAACCTTATCAAGACCAGAACTATCAACCAGTTTACTTTGTTTCTGAGAGTTTTGCGGACGCGAAGGAGAAATTCAGGTATTTATGCAAATTTATGAGAAGGAATGAGGGAGAAGAGGAATGTAAAAACAAAACAAAAAGTGAAGGGGTTATGTAAGGACAAGGTCGAACAGCCATCCAAGACCTCAGGCCGCAAACCTTTTTAGGTCAGCCAGGAGACAGCTGTTGCTAATGCACTCCTTCCTTTACCGAGACGCAAAACTAAAAAAAAAAATCGAAGTTTGATCTGGCGTGAGGTTCAAATGGAGCGTTTGTGCTTTTGACAATATTTAGTCTGTGGTGACATGCATCATAGCAGAGTCTGTGAAGCCATGGAAAATGTGAACTTTAAACGTGATAATGCAAAGTGATGGCGGAACTAATGCTATTGAATACAAGGGAATGTCGGAAACAGCGAGACACGAAAGATTATGTCGTAAAAAATAACTTTAAAACTAGCATGAAACCAGATCTGGGGTAAGTTTAAACCAGGACATTTGAGAGCCAGACCGGGCCAGGTTCTAAAGGCCGAACCGCCGAGTCCGAAGAAGAAAGACGCTTTACTGAACGGAGCAGCGTCCAGTTGGGCTGAGAGTTGTTTTTTCCACAGTGAGACTAAATAAAAGTTGATACACCAATCCATGCTAAGTCTAAATCTGGTCTAAATCTGATGATACCCGGTTGTACCCGTGCCAATCGACCAATTCTGAAGTAGAAAGACGCTTTATCTGTGGCTGAACCATGCAGATTCCAATTTAGTTGATAGGCCTAGCTGTTTTTTCCACTATGGGCTTAAAGAAAAGTTGTTATACCAAACCATGCCAGGTCTAAATCTGGTCTAAATCTGATGATACCCGGTTGTACCCGTGCCAATCGACCAATTCTGAAGTAGAAAGATGCTTTACTTGTGGCCGAACTAACCAGATTCCAATTGAGCTGGTAGTTGTTTTTTCCACAATAAGACTAAACAAAAGCTCATACACCAATCCGTGCCAGTTCTAAATCTGGCCTTAATCTGGTTTAAATCTGATGATACCCGGTTGTACCCGTGCCAACCTACCAGTTCTGAAGTAGAACGATGTCTTACCCGTGGCTGAACCATGCAACTTCCAATTAAGCTGGTTGTTATTTTTTCCACAGTAAAACTAAACAAAAGTTAATGTGCAAAACCATGCCAGGTCTAAATCTGATACCCGGTTGTACCCGTGCCAACCCACCAAGTCTGATGTAGAAATACGTGTTACCCGTGGCTGAACTAACCAGCTTCCGGATGAGCTGGTAGGTTTTGTTTTTTTTCACAGTGAGACAAAGCAAAAGTTGATTTACCAAACCATGCCAGGTCTAAATCCGGTTTAAATCTGATGATACCCGGTTGTACCCGTGCCAACCTACCAAGTCCGAAGTAAAAAGACGTCGTACCTGTGGCTGAACCATGCAAATTCCGATTTAGCTGATAGGCCTAGTTGTTTTTTCCACTATGGGCTTAAAGAAAAGTTGTTATACCAAACTATGCCAGGTCTAAATCTGGCCTTAATCTGGTCTAAATCTGATGATACCCGGTTGTACCCGTGCCAACCCACCAGTTCTGAAGTAGAATGATGTCTTACCCGTGGCTGAACCATGCAACTTCCAATTAAGCTGGTTGTTATTTTTTCCACAGTAAAACTAAACAAAAGTTAATATGCAAAACCATGCCAGGTCTAAATCTGATACCCGGTTGTACCCGTGCCAACCCACCAAGCCTGATGTAGAAAGACGTGTTACCCGTGGCTGAACTAACCAGCTTCCGGTTGAGCTTGTAGTTTGTTTTTTTTTCACAGTGAGACAAAGCAAAAGTTGATTTACCAAACCATGCCAGGTCTAAATCCGGTTTAAATCTGATGATACCCGGTTGTACCCGTGCCAACCTACCAAGTCCGAAGTAAAAAGACGTCGTACCTGTGGCTGAACCATGCAAATTCCGATTTAGCTGATAGGCCTAGTTGTTTTTTCCACTATGGGCTTAAAGAAAAGTTGTTATACCAAACTATGCCAGGTCTAAATCTGGTCTAAATCTGATACCCGGTTGTACCCGTGCCAACCCACCAAGTCCCAAAGCAGAATGACAAGTTACCTGTGGCTGAACCATGCGAATTCCAATTTCGCTGGTAGATATTTTTTCCACACTGAGACAAAGCCAAAGTTGATACTGTATACAAAACCATGCCAGTTCTAAATCTGGTCTAAATCTGATGATACCCGGTTGTACCCGTGCCAATCGACCAATTCTGAAGTAGAAAGACGTCTTACCTGTGGCTGAACCGTGCAAATTCCGATTTAGCTGGTAGATATTTTTCCACAGTGAGACAAAGCAAAAGTTAATATGCAGAACTATGCCAGGTCTAAATCTGGTCTAAATCTGATACCCGCTTGTACCCGTGCCAACCCACCAAGTCCCAAATCAGAATGACAAGTTACCTGTGGCTGAACCGTGCGAATTCCACTTGAGCTGGTAGTAACTTTTTTCCACAATGAGACTAAACAAAAGTTCAAACGTCATTTTAATCAGTCAGTTGTAGTTTCTCAAGTCCAAAAACAACAGGACATGAACCATGACTTCACCTTATAAGAACTTCTAAGTGTGTTTTTCCTTTTAAATCCAGGGCCTATGTAACCGGAATCAAGCGCCCCTTCGCCGTGAGATACGATCCGTTCACAAGCAGCGTGGAAGTCTTGGACAACGCCTACAAGATCCAAAGAGGCCTGGACTGTCTCAAGGATGACCTGAAGGTGCTCACAGACGCTCTGAGTGTGTTAGCGTGACCCCGTGACCCTCGTTCCGGGGTCCCGTGCGTCGCCGGTGTCGTCTCTATGTGCTGTTATAATGTCGTAGCCGGTTTGGGGCCGTTATAGCGTAAAGAAAAAAGATCATTTTAAACTCTGAAATGCAGTGTTGGCAAAATAGTTCCAAAGATTTCTCTCTGAATGGCAAAAATGCAGCGGATTCGTAACGCTTTAATGGGTACGTGGGAAAAATGTGATAATATATGTGGAAAAATGTGTAATTAAAAAAGGAAAAATATATAATGTAAAGGGAGTGTATATATATATAAATGATGTGTATTATTTAAGAGTGTTTATCTTGACTGTCACCTTCAAATATGCAGCTTTGGTTCGTATGTCTCATGGTGCGTGTAGAATAAAACAATAAAAACACAAAAAGGTTAGTGATTATTGTGTCGTAAATAAACTAGGACTGTGTGATGATGTAATGTACAGCACGTGTCATCAGAAAATACAGAAATAAATGAGATATATACACAAAAAAATATATAAAAATCAGGATTTAGTGACAGACTGTTGCATGATTTGGCCACAAGAGGGAGCCACCCCGCGGCTGTGTCTCAGGTGAGTCTCATTTATAAAATATAATTTACTTATGTTCATCTTCCACAACAACTGTGCTGTCAATAAAGACAATATGTGCGTAATTATGTTTGAAATGCTGTTTTAAAACTTGAAACACTGAACTCTACACAACATAAGCCCAAAATAACAAATGATAGTATTTCATAAATGTGACTGGACCAAACCTGGACTAAAGTCAGAGCTGAGCAGAACCAGGACAAATCAGGAGTGAATCAGATCCAAACTAGAACTAAACAAGACCAGGAACAAAACAGGAGAAGAAAGGAGAAGAACATGAAATGAAACAAAGTCTACAATAAACTGAGGCGTTTATTGCTGAAGAGAAACAAGATGTTTTGTTCATGGGCTTTGATTTTCTCCAGTATCAGAGTATCTCAGAGTACCTCAGAGTATCTCAGAGTACCTCAGTGTGCGTTTCCTTCCACAGTCACTAGATGTCAGTGCGCGTCTTAGGACATGTCCAGGCAAAGCCCTGCCACTTGTTTTTCCCAAAATAAATGTTAGTATTAACAAGTACATTTGTGCAGTTAAAAGGAATGAGCAAAACATTTGAATAAAAGTGAAACGCCCCGAAGAAGCCAGTCCCTGAACGCATCAGTGTGTCCACATGAGTGTGAGGCAGTTTACAGGCCAAATGTGACTGACATGAGGAGAATGTGTCATTATTATTATTATTATTATTATTATTATTATTATTATTATTATTATTATTATTATTATTATTATTATTATTATTATTATTATTATGTCTGGATGGATCTTGCTCTTTTCTTCACATAAACAGGGACATCAGTGGCTCTTGGCTCTGACCCGGTGGACTCTTCACACCTGTCACAGACTCGGTGCTTTCCACTGTTCGTCTTAATTAAACGTGTGAGGCGTCAGTGTGAGGTTCTACTGGAGTCTGTGTGTAAACAGTGTGATTGTGGGTTACTGTGCGTAAACGTGGAAAATGCCATATGGAATAGTTCCATATGCGGTGACTCTATCACCTTTTCCTTTTGCTTATTCCCCCTTTAAGCACTTTTCCACGAAACGTCTCGGGACGTTTTTTTTCCTCTTGCCCCGGCCGTGGAAGGGGGAGGAGCGAGTGGGTGGACTGTGGGAGTTAAGGGGCGTGTTTGCTATATAATACAAAACCCTCAGAAGTTTTGCCTGTCGCCTGGCTTGGGACAGCTTCTCACACATCATCTCTATAGTCTCACTAAAACTGGGAAACTAACTCACCTGCCACTTCTCCAACCAAATAACCCCACCGTCTTTAAGAACAACTGCATCAGCACCGTTTGTGACTACTGCACTGACATGGAGACGCAGCACACGCACGGACTTTGCCACACCTGCAGAAGAGCGGAGAGCACCAGGATGAGGGTGAGTACCCTGCTCTCAGTCACTACAGCACAGTGCAGTTTGGATAAACACATGTCAAGTTGCAGTATTGCATCATAGTGCAAGAAGTCTGGAAAGTGCGCAATGGAAGTGTTTTTGTGCACAGTCGCCGCTGTGTGCGCGTGCATTTAAGTTTGACACGCGTTTTGGCGCAGATGGCCGCGCGGGGCACGAAGGATTTGTGCAACAAGTTTGGACACAGAGTCTCAGCTAAAGGAGTTTTGGAGATATGTAGGTGCGCGTCTGCCCCGAGCGCAGGACTCAAACAGCTGGTGTGTTTGCGGCAGATAGGGGGCGGTAGTTGTGAGGGTCAGTGAGCTCACTAACAGGGTGAGCAAGGGGAAAATATATGCTGAGTCTGGGCTTTCAACACAGTTAACTATCGAGCAGCCGCGGGTCTAACTCCTCAGGAGGAGCTGTGTGAGCGCGTCACAGAGACACAGTCTGAGAGTTTGTTTTTTTCTTAAGAACGAGCACTTCTGAGGTGCGACAGAAACACTGGGGAGGAATGCATGTTTGGCATCTTTATCGCACGACTTAAGCTGTTTTTGAGTTAGTAGGTCAGTGTCCTCACTCCACACACTTTGATCACTCCTGAACGCGCTGGAGGATGTCTTCAATGTGCTGCATTTGTTTCTAGGCTTTTGCTTCACAATGCACTTGGTGTTTTTGTCTGCAGGTCAAGAAGATGTCTTCATCCAGTCGCGCGCTGCTGTTTGCGTTGGCCCTGACGCTGTACGTGGTGGAAATGGCCTCGGCTGAGACGCTGTGTGGGGGAGAGCTGGTGGATGCGCTGCAGTTTGTCTGTGAAGACAGGGGCTTCTATTTCAGTAAGTTTCAATACACAGCATCAAGATTGAATCACCGTTTATTCTTCCCCAGAGTTCCATCTCTCCCTCACATCTGTTTGGAAAGCTGACATTTTGTTATGCGTTTGGAGATTTTCTCCAGCTGAGCTCCAGAGCTGGCTCTCTGTGCTGAGTGTGCGCATTCTAGCTCCCAGCCATAGTATAGTCTCCTTGCATATGAAAAGGCCGGCGAGTTGTGAAGGCACAAGACACAATGGGCTGCTTGTTTACCAGTAAAGTAATAGCACCCCAAGAGGCATACCACCTCAGCACCACTGTTCCCAGGCCCCACAGTGACGAGTCTGGAGGGGGCTTTTTACTGCATCAGTCCTGATCATAGCAGACTACATGTTATTTGAGTGTGGCAGCGGTTAATCCTCACACCATAAGCTTGTGTTTGCAGCGTGCAGGAGTTAGTGTCATGCAGGACATTATCCCTCTCATATATTCTTACGACAAAGTCATTACTACTGACTGGCAGCTTCTTTGTGTCCTGTTAAACCACTAAGCTTCCCTCCAATCACAATGATCATTATCCAATTTGGCCCAACCGATCGGCTGCCTATACCCCCCCCTCCCTCCCTCCTCAGCGCTCCCTTTTCTTTCCCCCAGATCCCTCGTTCTCTCTTATGTTACTCTTCCTGCAATCAAATCTAGGCTGGCCTCTCATGAGACTTTGCCAACATTGTGTGCGGCGCTGGACTTCAAACAAGGCTTTTTATTGATTGTGGATAATGTTCCCCTGTGCAACATGCTAACACTCCTCCGCCCCCTCTTCTTATTCTTCTCCACCTTTTCTCTCTTGGCTCTTACTGTCTTTGTTTAGCGTGCTGGTCTTACTCAGCCTCACACCCTGTAGGCCTCGCTGCCACTGATCCTTTTCTTCTGTGCCTCTCATGTGCTCATCTCTTTATCTGTGCTGAGTTGACAAAGCGCAAGGTCACACCGGAGTTTCCATTTTATGTTTGGACTCACCTAGGTGCCCTGTCTGTCTAGAATTTGACTTGATGTTTACTCTTTCCTTCACTTATTAAATCACTTGCCGATAGTCTTAATCAGATTAGCCCGTGAAAACAAAACGATCTGTTGCAGTTGGTCATAGATATCCGTTTATCCTCTTTATTCTGCCTATGATTGACAAAGTAATCCTGTGAAAAACAACACAGATCCATGTCCATAGTTGTGTTTGACTGACATCTCACCCTTGTCCACAGGTCGGCCCACGAGTAGGTTTAATAACCGGCGTGGTCAGAATCGGGGGATTGTAGAGGAGTGCTGCTTTCGTAGCTGTGATCTGGCCCTGCTGGAGCAGTACTGTGCCAAACCCGCCAAGTCAGAGAGGGACGTGTCCGCTACGTCTCTGGTCATCCCCATGATACCCTCACTAAAACAGGTACGCTCATCAGCAAGTACACCGCTATGGGAAACTCTGTGCCGTGAGGCGTTACACCCCTATGTCCCGATGCTGAATACACACAAACACCAGTTTTTCTCGCCAAAGGGTCAATAGTAAGCACTTATCTTCCTGCACAAACGCTGATGGCTGTGGAAAAAGTGCCATAGTCGTGTCATATTCTCTGATCTAGAGACACCAACTGCTGGTCCACAACAAAACACAGTGTTCTTGAAATATGTTTAACTTGTCGTCATGGCCATGAGTCAGATACATTCTACGCATGATTCGCTGAGCTGTCCAAGATTCCCAAAAATGTTTAATGAAATTCTTTAGAAGCCAGTCATAAACAGAGTGTGTGCCAGGGACTAAGTCAGGACATGTTCCTAGTTGGAGTGGGAAGGAGACTAGATGGGTACAAGCTGCTCCCAGGCCAGCTGTTCTCTGGCTATTGAGCAGGCCTGAGCTCAATGAGGGGGATAAACACTCTTCAAGTGGCAGCACCAAAACAACCATTCACATGGAGCACTGACTACTTGCGCATTCCATGCAGCTTTGCCACTATCAGTGCAGCAAGAGCAGCTCTGAGCTTTCAGCGCAACATTCAAATGTGGTTTTGGTTGACGAGGCTGTGTATGTATATGAGCCAGGTGACCGGTCTTGTCTTTCATTGTATGTTAAAGAGGCTTAAGTATGCAGCTGTTGACGGCTTCTCTCACCCAGAAAAGCCAAAACAAGGCTAAGTCAGTGTTATTTTGCTCAGTATTCATTTCCATTTGACTGCCCTGATAATGGCAAACAAACAAGGCACGTCTGGTTAGTGACAAATGTTCAAACAGTGTCTCATCTCAGCAAATGAACTCACTCCCTCTTTTCCCTCTTTCCTCTATGTTGTTGTTGTCTGTACGCCACAATAGGAAGTCCCAAGGAAGCATGTTACCACCAAGTATTCCAAATACGAGGTGTGGCAGAGGAAGGCGGCCCAGCGGCTCCGGAGAGGAGTCCCCGGGATCCTGCGGGCCCGGAAGTTTCGGAGGCAGGCGGAGAAGATCAAAGCCCAGGAGCAGGCCATCTTCCACAGGCCTCTGATCAGCCTGCCCAGCAAACTGCCTCCAGTGTCGCTCACCACGGACAGCTACGTCAGCCACAAATGAGCCCGCTGCTAGCCCTTTGCACAGACAAGAGTTGGATGGAGAAAAAAAGACTAGGGGATTATAGCTTTGTCTCTGACGTCATTTCTGTGGCAGTCCTCTTTGACCTCCCCTGCCCTGTCCGAGCCCACCATCCCTCCCCCTGCTCTCATCCAATACTGTTTCTACTGCAACCCCCCCCCCCCCCCCCTTCCCATCCCTCCCAGAGAGACCCCCCACCCCAATGCACAGACTCCACATTCTTCCTGTCTGAACTCTTTCGGCTCCCCCCCCTCTCTTTAGTCACTCACACAAAAGGCACCACAACCACAAGTGATGGACAAAAGTTCACATTTTGACTGAATGCGATTCAGGTGGATCCTTGAGGAACGCCGAAAAGGGAAGGGAGAAACCTGATGAAAGAGATCAATGGTCCTGCCGCGTTGAGAGGACACACAGCGGACTGTTTTTTGGCCTTGTGGAAGACGACTGAAAGTGAAGTGCAGATTGCATGAGCGAATCCATTCCACATTCCTGAGGCAGAAAGAACCCCCGTCATAGTTGTTCTTCTTCTTATTAGTTTGCACCTCTACCTATAAAGGGACTTCCACACTGTAAGGAATTATTTTGTAAAATTAGATTCCTGCTCCAGCACCTTTGATCACAAACAAAAAGCAGAGAGAAGAGTCTGCAAAATTGCACATTGCCACGGATTACGTCAAAGTAAAGAAAAAATGGCACTATTTTTTTATGAACAATGGACGTGTAGCTTAAATAATGTCATGGTGCTAGCTTTGGGAAACAGACTCAAAGAAGAGGATGAAGCACGATTTTTTCGTTGAATGAATATTAATACTTTCCGTTTTAAGGAAAGTGTGACTTTTAAACAAATTAGAGGAAAATAAAAGGCTAAGGGGGAGCTCCCGGCAGTGGCAATGTCAAGGGGGAGTGAGACTTTGGACAGGAGCAGAGGGCTGTGTTGAGTGCGATTGGCTGCTCTGAGCTCGGAGGGGGACTCAGCCGCGCTCTGTCCCCCCGGCCCCACAGGCTGCTGGACACGGGGCACAGCGCAGGGACATACGAGACTCCATGGACAGCCCAGATTGGGACAGTACTTCTGGGACAGTACTTCCTGGTTGCCATGGCTCCGTGGACTGCTTGGAAAAGGAAATAACATGGCAATGGATGGAGAATGAGTGGGATAATAATGAATTTATTTTATTTTGTCTTTATTTTTCTGTTTTTCTTTCATATCAATGTTTCAGATGAAAAAAGGATAAACCCAGTCAGTTTCTGGTACAGTGACATTCCTGTTTTTCAGTTAGGCATTTTTGTTTTGTTATATGGTTATTGTTATGATGTTACTTTACAGTTTTAAAAGAAAGGCACAAAATCTTGATTCAAAGGGAAAAAACAGCAATAATGTCAACTAACATTTTATTTTTATTGTATATCAGTAGTATTCACATGCTTTTGCCTGAAAACAAATACTTGAATATATATATACATCTATATATATATATATAAATATATATAAATATAGATATATGATTAGTTTCCAGGGACATTGTGTTATTTTCCTTTAGTCTGAGCTGTACCTTGCGTAATGAGCCGCCAAGCTTTTTTGTTTGTTTGTTGAAATACAAATAAGGGCACTGTATAAAGGCATTATTTATTTTGTTATAAAGTATATTTGAAAAAATTGGTCCAAATAATATACGTAGCACTGATGCTCAACTGACGGATTTATTTTATATGATCGCTGTTCCAATTGGAGTTGTAAGGCTTTTTTTGTAGATGCTTTGTACCAAAAATAATGTCTTTTAATTTCCTCTTCGTTTCCGTTCGCCATAGTTACGTTAAATATTTGAACAGCAGCTTCGTCGGGTCTGCTTCGGCATGTCATGTCACAAAAATAGGCACATACTTAGAACAAGATGGTCTGCATGGACTTCCAGAAGCCAGTCAGGGCGCTCACCCTTAAGTGACTTTACAATGGAAGGAATATCTGCTCATTGATTGTACTCTACCCACTATGTTTTAAAGCCACTTTAGTATTT
Organism: Periophthalmus magnuspinnatus; assembly: GCF_009829125.3. Lineage (NCBI taxonomy): Eukaryota > Metazoa > Chordata > Actinopteri > Gobiiformes > Gobiidae > Periophthalmus > Periophthalmus magnuspinnatus. Next base: position 30,689,984 of record NC_047131.1, on the reverse strand, counting down.
ATGGCTGGAGAATGATCAGTCCTACATTCAATTGTGTTGTTTCATACCATTTTATGTTTGTGCATTCTGACCTAAGGAAGCTTTCAGATGTAATTGTGGGGTAGATGTCCACAATAGTCCATTGAAAAACAAGGCCCCTGTATTTGCATAGTGAAACACGGCGGGGTGGGACGGTTTCACATTTGCTTCTCGTTATAATGTCCTATAATACTGCTCCATCCATTATGCATTTGATGAAGGGCTATCTGGCTGAACCTCTTCTGAAGCACTCAGGAACACCGATCCTGTGTGCTCTGTGATTGGCTGAGCCGGGATCTTGCTGTGTGGATGTGGGGAGGGCAGCTGAGCCACAATGATACAGCTCTTTATGACAACAAAAACCACTAAAGGCCATGTAGATGATTCTTTCTTATGTCATGCCCACCTGTCACAAACCACCACTCTGATCTGAACCCAGCATCTCAAGACTGCGTCCTGTCTTTAATTATATTCTGCTTCAGTTGTGCAACAAAGCAGGCAGTGCAATTACTATTTTTATTATTATATTAATATTATTATTATATTTTCTATTTTATTGGACATTTTCCTGCTAGGACTGCATTCATCCACTATTGTAAAGATCAAACGGTTACTCTAGTGTTCTTATGAATGGCGTGTATGACAACCACTTCTCTTTTCGCTGCATATGAAGATTTGAAATACCTTTGCCTCGCAGATGGCAAACTGTTTCTGTGTCAGTAGCTCACTCAGCCTGTGTGTATTTTATTAATTTAACCTCTGCACGCTAAAAACGTCCGAAATGCACAATTCATGTACTTTCATTTTTAATATCAATAAAAAAACATTTTATCAAACGGATATCGTCTGTGTGGCCTTGTTTTCCACACTGCGTTTGTACTTCGTGTCGCCTGTGTGTTTTTGAAATAGTTTTATTTCAATTTCAAATGTTCCCTGTAAATGATTTATTGCATCTTAAGAATCTCCAGCTGCTTTCACCAGCCTCTACTCAGCCCCCCTCCCTCGTTTTTCTCCTCCATCGCTGCTGTCTCTGTCTGTCTTGGTCTGTCTACTTCCTGCTTTTTGATAGGGCAAAGAGTGCAAAACACAGCACTCAAACGCAGGCACGCCACAAACTCCTTTCCAATCCTTTTCCGAGGCCTGACCTGTTCTCTTTCCCGACACACCCTTCCTTCCATCCTCCAGTGGCCCGCTAACTGAAGCAAGCTTCCACTCCGGGGCTAACTATAGCAACCATCATGTCTCAAATTATCACATGCAGAGTCCCAAAATGGCGCAACCTTTTTATTGTTGACATGCATGCATATAGCCACCCATGGGAATGTCTGTTACTGGGTAGATTTTCCACAATGAGAGGATTTCCTCACAGTTTGCTGGTGTAAAATAACTGTTGTGCCCGTCTATCTTTCTATAGCTACAGGCGAGATCTGGCCTCCGTTTAATGCTCATAAATCCCTCAATGAAATCACCTTTGACTGTCTGTTGAAACACATTGCCTTATTTAGAAATGTGCCAGGCTGCCCTCAATGGAATGGAAGTTCAAAGTGCTGAAAAAGTGTAGCCAGTCAAGTTCCTTTTGGCACCGTATTAAAGGTTGTGCGGGTTCAGACACATTATTACGCAAACTTAACTCACTCATTACAAGAATTTCATCATTTCATAATTCTTCACTTTCATTGCCAAACCTCTGCTTCTTGTCAGCTCCGGTTAGACTCTCATCACTTGAACTGTGCTCCTGCCCGGGCACGCTCTCGACATGGTTGAACTTCATTGTCTGCTACAGGAACGAGGCATTTTCAATAGAAGGAACACCTGTAGGTCAAGCTAACCCGGCGCAGACTCATGCCCGAGGCCTGCTGAAGCGGCGGTCGCTGTGTATCTGTGGGTGGCACATCTCTCCCATTCCGACATCACAAACTGCCAAAGAGCACACTGGAGTTAGTTGTGGTTGGCTGGATGCACGGGATGCATGTAAGGCCAGGCCAAGTATTGAGGCACCGGGTTTGGCAAGCTCAGCGTGGCCACACAGGCCAATTAAGACAGGCCCTCTCTCCTCCACTTTCTTTCGCTCCGAGCGCTGTCCTCCTCTCATCTCTCCCTCTCCATTGGTCTGTCCCTTGTAGTCCCTCGCTCGGCAGGCTCATCCTCACAAAGCATGCTCACACATTCCTCTTCTCTTCTTTGCTTCTCTAATTGCCGGAGAGTGAAAAGAGATGGCAGGGCGAATGAGATTGGTAGACAGAGAGAAAGGGGGTCATACCACAGAACCTCTAGGACACACTGTACTGGCCCTCGGGACTAGCATCAGCTCCTATTTAAGATGCCCAACAAGCGGTAATGAACAAAAACATAACCTTTTGGCGAGCGTAGCTTAACAAACTTGGGTATGTGTAAAGTAAACCAGGAGTGTTACATGTCAGCGCGGGTCTGAGGTGCCCACCACAGCTCATGCATAAACGGGGAATTGTGTTTCTTCACTGCACCACAAAACTGTCCAATTGTTGCGTCCTAATCAACCAGCGGGTCTGAAAAAGCAAGTTTTGTAAAAGTTATGTAACCGAGCGCTGACATACTAGCAGTGGAGAGGATGGTTACGCAAATGAGCAGGTAAGAAACAGAAAGCGAGTGATGTGGCTCATTTTATTTATTTTAGATTGACCTTCCAGAAGCATCAATTGCTTTTCCTTCTTCAAAAACACACTGGCTCTGATATATCTATGTAAATTCTTTCAATTGTCTTTCTGTTTTCTGCTCCACCTCCACCTAAGCTCCCAGGAATTTCGACTCGAGCCCCAAATCTGGGTCAGTGTGCACTAGCGACGGGACTTTCAGCTCTTTTATGGGATTCGATTCTTTCAGATCCGTTCATTTCAAAGAGCTGCTCAAAAGACTGGCTCGTTTTCTGTTTATTTTTATGACAGAAACCAGTCTCAGTCGCTTCTGAGCTGATTCTTGCGTCGGTTCAGTGTTAATCAGTATAAAAATGCAGACAAATGAAAGAAAAAGATCCGTCTCTTTTCAAAAATGAGATCCAGATCCGATCGTTCACCTTAAGGAATCGTTCAAAAGAGCCGACTTGTGCGCACTGCGTGTTCTCCAATGCAGAAAAGCTCCATTAAAGGCAAAAACTTGGGAGATTTATTGGGTAAATCATCAAAAACAAATCTCTTACTCAAAATGTTTCCAGTGAACGTTCACTCAGACTAAATCAAATCGAATGTGCAGTTTTTAACATGTGGCGTAGTATTCCTCATGGGACCTATCTGCAAAATACACAAGTGTCTGGTGTCGTTCAAGCGCCTCAAAGAAAATTCACACACTAAAAAGCAAATGTACGATGCAAAACAACAAACCGCTAAACACAGGCTATAGGCTCTTTGTGTGGACGTTTGCTAATTTGACGCTTCTCTCTTTGCCCAAATAGCAGAAAGAGCAAAGCAGTGACAGACCATGTGGGGTAGCCAAACTCCGCCAGGGCCAAACATGGAAAATGATCCGGTTAAACCATACAGAATCATAACAAAAGGGGAAGTGGTTTCAACTGCGGTCACTGGGTCGTTGCATGACAATTTCCTTTTACTGGAAAACAAGGGGTCACAGCTTCACGCTCCAATGTGCTCCGTGTGTGGCTCCAAGTCTGAGCTAAACTTATGCAGGGTTAAGTTACCCACTGTGGTCAGCCCGGATTTAAGAGCGCGCATGAGAACAATGCCCGAATCTTTTGACTGTCACTTTAAAGCTCGTATGAAATGATGGCCAACGTGTTCAGTTTAATTGAGGGAGTTGCAGGAAGAGTGAACTGGGTGGTACTAACAGTTAAAACCTAATTCTGCACTTAATTAACGAGCAGGTCAGCATCTTGTAACAATTAGGATTCGAGAGTATGGGACTCTTAACATTGTCCAGGTGGGTCTTTGCGGCTCTCGCGGGGCATTCATCATAGCTGCGCGTCAGTGTCACTATGCGGAGGTCAGCGGGCCACTACCTGAGCCCGCACACACACTGACAGGCTCTGCTGCCGGGCGACATCAGCTCCATCAGCCCCGAGCGGAGCTGAAGGGAGCAAACGCGGCTCCTGTCTGCGACCATGTTTATGCACTCGTTTGTTTAAGATCGTCTGATGATGTCATGATCTCAGAGGACTGGGGTCAATGTGAATCTATGGGAGATTTGCTCCGTTTGAAAGAAATATCCTCAAGTGACCCATATTATTCTATTTTTGGATCTATGTTCTAATGTTTCCTCATCATAAACAGACCTGGAGTTACGTTTTGTTTCATTCACATGTTTAACACACAAACAAACGTGCGTGTTTAGGCCGAGTTCTTCTCTCAGACACAAAACACTCAATACAGGAAGTGCTCCACTGTACTGAGCGTTTTGTGTCCATGCACTTTCACTGGAATCATGTGGATTATTTCAACTCTGGGATTGCCGATTTCTACCAAACAAAAGAGAAAAAAGGAGCTGTTAACTTGAAAACTGGTAGAACAGAGCATTTTGAGTTTTGAGATTTTGATGAGGTAACATTTTAACATGGTTTGAAGCAGTTTCCAGCTATTTCTTATGCTTAAAAAATGTTATATTATAGAAGAAAGGTACGTTATGATCTTTGCGTTGACACATACACATTATTTAAAGAGAATGGCTAAACAGGAAGTGCTCCATTGTGCTTCTATACTACCTTCACTAGAATCATTTCAGCCCTGGAATTGCCAATTTCGACCAAACTAAAGGTAAAATGTAGATGTTAACTTGAAAACTACCACTTCATGACATCACAAGGTGGAACGGAGCGTTTTAAGCTTTGGAGATACAGACAGATTAATAATAAAGAGTTACTCAAACACGTGTGAATGAAACAAAACACAACTCCAGGTCTGTTTTTGAGGAGGTAACAGCATTAAAACATGAATTAAAGCTCAAAAGAGTCACTTTCACGTAACATAAGACCCTTAACTTATTCGTAAACATTAGCCGCCGATGCGATAGATGCAGAGTTTTATGAGAACTACTTTCAAGCTCCCGTCCCTGGACCCTCAGTCTCATTTATTACAGATTGGATCCACAAACCTGCAATTTTAATCTTTAGGTTCATGTTTTTTTTCAACTAACAACAATCCAATCACGTGTTACTGTCACCACTTTTCTGAAACTGCAGTGAAACGATCTGTTTAATTTCACTTTCTACTGACACAGAAGTTGAACTTTGTGCCAGTTTTTGTTTCACGTGGAGAGGTCCAGTGATTAGAGATAAAAACCATAAACCAAATCAACAAATCGTACAATCAGACGTTTAAAAACTGCAAATTCCACTTCAGAATTCACGCTTTCTTGTCCAGTTCAGTGTTAAAATATATGTATTTTGGAGCGTTGAGCTGCAACATAAGGAAACCGTTTTGCAAAAAGAGATAAAACAGAAAAAATCTAACTTATTTACACATTTTACTACTATTTTTAAAAACATTTTTGGAAGAAACATGCCATGTCCATAAATAGACATGTACAGATATAAAAGGCGATAAACGATGATACTGAAACTACTTTACACCACTGAAACAATAAAAATAACACAAGATAATCCCAGTAAACCATTTTTAAATAGTCCGTATCATTAAAACACATGAGCTTCAACAAATAAATATCAGAATCAACCCATAATTAGCCGTCGCCATTAGCCAAGACATGTATTCAACCCTCTACGGCTCAAGTCTTATCGGTTTAAAACAAAAAATACAGGACAGGACAATCCATAAACCAGACCCTATAAGCCGTCACCTCACTTCTCGTCGATTTCAAAACAATCTGCAGCCTCCGATTCCTCTCGCTGTGTAGAAAGAGTAAAGCTGCAGCACAATATCCCAGGACACTCCCCTCTGTGTTTGAACAACATATAATTATAGATCAGGACGCAGAGCCCATTCTGAGGGGAAAATAGCAATCTCTCTTAATTACAAGGCAGCTCGTGATCCATACCGATCCGACGCTTGACAATATTATTTCAGAGGTAAACAAAGCAGGTTCTGTGTGATGACTTCGCACATTCCCAGAGACTTTGAATAACATCACTGTACCGTACGGGCCAGGCGGGGATCCCTGCAGATGCGATTATGTGCTTTTGAATGACAAGTGTTGAAGTTTTGTGCAACAGTTGAGCTCGGGCCAAGCCGTGTGTCCAGCTGTCTCGCTTTAGGCCACGGTCTTGGTAAACAGGGGCTCCACTCTTCCCTCTTGCACTTGCAGGTTGGCGTTATCTTTTGCTCATAAACAGGATAAGCTCCATTTCTTTAGCCTCTGCCATGGCTGTGGGGTTACCGAGTTCTTCCAGTTTCTCCTCTCCCAGGCCCCTTTTTTGCAGATAGTTTTCACCCATTGTGCGGTACAAGCATTTTTGCGGTATCGCGCGTGCAAAATAATCTATTTACAGAGATGCGACGTGAAGGTTGTCACTCTTGAAACTAAAACAGCCGGTTGCGTTGACGTCTCGAATGCGTGCGTTAGCGTCACAATTGTTGGACTGATTACGATTTGTTCTACATTAAAACAACAACTGCAGATTTGGAAAAAAAACCAAAAACGTGCAAAGCGACAGTGTCCTTGTTTCCACATCCACAGGAAACTGCCGCAGATCCGAGCAAATATTTGAGAGTAAACGGCTCGGGAAGGACTAGCTCTTTCGGCTAACGGAAACCATTGTCTTGTTAGCGGTCGCCATGGAAGCGGGCAGCGGTGGTTGCGTCAGTTTCTTTCTCAGGCCCCGAGGATGGGACCTGTTGATCTGCCTACGCTCCAGTGTTACCAAAAGTGTTACAAACCAGAATAGAGCCTGTGATTATAACGAATTTACACCCAAAAAGCCACAAACAAGCAACTGGGATTTAGTCATTCTCTTTCAATAATGTGTACGTGTCGATGCTAACAACAAAACTTACCTTTCTTCTGTAATTTAACGGTTTTAAACATGAGAAATTGCTGGAAACTATCACGCTGGTAAACTGGACTCTAATGCAACACAAAGAGAACAGTCAAAATGTCTTAAAAACTACAACAAAACGTGTCCTTTAAGCAGGTAATTCAGAATATGGTAAATCAGGGACTAAACAACTATAGTGGAATAGTGTCTTATTTAATATCAACCAAAATCTCTTCCACACTGGAGATTCAATAGGCTCGGCAAATAAACTCAGGAACAGGTAACTCAAACAGATATAAATGCAAACAACAGAGGATTTCAGATGAGGTTCAATGTTGCTCTAGACTGGTTACAATCTAGCAAGAACTGAGAGAACAGAAGCAAGTATATATAAGACCACCCTGAGCTCATTAACAAAACGAGAGGCATCTGCAGGGAAAACAGGGAGGTAACAAAAGAAGGACCGGAACAGGCTGAAAAACGGAGCCGGACTGAGGAAAAAACATGCAAACAGGTAGAACTATGACAGAAACTACTTTAAGCCCTGTTAAAATGTTCTTAAGTCATCAAAAACATACCTGGAGTTGTGTTTTGTTTCATTCACGCACATTTGTCTACATCTCCAAACCTCAAAAACGCTCTGTTCCACCTTGTGATGTCATGAAGTGGTAGTTTTCAAGTTAAACGCAAAATTTTACCTTTAGTTTTGTAGAGATTGCCAATTCCAGCGCTGAAATCATCCAAATGATTCTAGAAATGAAGGTGCGCGGAGTTTAAAAAACACAGTGGAGCACTTCCTGTATCACCACATGATGACATCACAAGGTGGACTAGAGTGTTTTGCGCTTGAGAGAAAAACTCAGCCTAAATCTGCAGGTGTGTTTGTGCGTTAAACATGAAATGAATGAAACAAAACACAACTCCAGGTCTGTTTGTGATGAGGAAACATTAAAACATGGATCAGAAAACATCGCGGTATGTCCCCTTTAACCTAGAGTGCGTCGGTCTGTTATTGACTGGACATACTGTGCACTTTCAGAAAGAACATCTCGGTACATGGATTACGCAGGCATCCTATAGCCTGATTTTATACTTTGCCTGTAATATAAAAGGGCTCACACAGTTTACGTTGGATCCAGAGCATATCTAGTAATATCAAGTCTGGTCATAATATTTTTACCGTTGTGAGATATGACCTTGACTGGGCTCTCGACACAGACTGTATAAAGAAGCAGATTAACTGAGTGTGACGTCACCCACAGCGTTCAGATCCAGTCAAATGAAGCTCATCGAGGCCAGAGGTTAAAGGTGAATTTAGGGCTGAGTTTCATATTTGGGATTCTGACCACGAGTATCACAGCAACTCTGTCGATCAGACCTGTTGCTATCGCTGGCGGGAGCAACCTCGGGGAAAGAAGCTGCCTGATTTGTCTGATCCAGCAGCAAAATTAAAATCATGCAGGATCATGTAGAGAAGGTTAATACGAACATTTTAAGACCAAAATGACAAGTCTGACAGCAGCAGTTACGGCGAGTGACAGTTTTCAATAGAAAGTGAATTGAATCCAGAGTCAATGGAGCCGGAAGAGTGCTCATGCCATCCATCAATCCATCAATTTTCTTCGTCTTATCCAGAGCCAGGTCGCGGGGGCAGCAGAATAAGCAGGGACTCCCAGACTTCCCTCACCCCGGACACGTCCTCCAGCTCCTCCGGTGGGACCCCAAGGCGTTCCCAGGCCAGAGAGACATAGTCCCTCCAGCGTGTCCTGGGTCTTCCCCGGGGCTTCATTCCGGTGGGACATGCCCAGAACACCTCCCCAGGGAGGCGTCCAGGAGACATCCTGAGCAGATGCCCGAGACTCAACTGACTCCTCTTGTGGTGGACGAGCAGCAGCTCTACTCCGAGCTCCTCCCATGTGACCGAGCTCCTCACCCTATCCCTACGGGAGAGCTCGGCCACTCTGCGGAGGAAACCCACGATCTTGCCTTTTCGGCCGTTACCCAGAGCTCATGACCACAGGAGAGGGTAGGAACAGAGATTGACGGTAAATCACGAGTTTTGCCTTTAGGCTTTTTCATTACCACAACAGACCGATGCAGATCACTGCAGACGCTGAGCTGATCTGTCAATCTCACGCTCCATCCTCCCCTCACTTGTGAACAAAACCCTGAGATACTTGAACTCCTCCACTTGGGGCAGAGACTCACCACCCACCTGGAGAGGGCAAACCACCTTTTTCTGATCGAGAACCATGGCCTCGGATTTGGAGGAGCTGATTCTCATCCCAGCCGCTTCACACTCGGCTGCAAACCGCCCAGTGCTGCAGGTCCTGCCTAAATGAAGCCATCAGGACAACATCATCTGCAAACAGCAGAGATGAAATCTTGTGGTTCCTGAACCAGACCCCCTCCAGCCCCTGGCTGAGCCATAAATGTAATGAACAGAACCGGTGACAAAGGGCAGCCCTGAGTCCAACATGCACCAGGAACAGGTCTGACGATGTGAACACAGCTCCTGCTCCGGTCACACAGGGACAGGAGGAGCAGTGTGGTTTTCGCCCCGGTTACAGAACACTGGACCAGCTCTACCCTCTCCATCGGGTCCTCGAGGGTTTATGGGAGTTTGCCCAACCAGTCCACATGTGTTTTGTGGATCTGGAGAAGGCATTCAACCGTGTGTCTCGTGATGCTCTTTGGGGGGTCAGGGGAGTACGAGGTCAGGGGCCCTTTGGTCAGAGCTGTCCGGTCCCTGTATGTAAGCGCCTGTGCTCACTTCCTATTTGGAGCAAGGCAAGACAAGTTTATTTGTACAGCACAATTCGTACACAAGGTAATTCAAAGTGCTTTACAGAATAAGAAAGACATTAAAATCACACAAATCAAAACATAAATAATCACAAATAATCATCATAAAATTAACATTAAAAGAGAAGAGAATAAAAAACAGCAGGTTAGCTACGTTCATGTGTGTCTGTGGATCTGGGAGCTTCATATCATGATGACTTTTACATTTGTCCATGTTCTCTGATGCATAGACTGATGCGGCTCTGTGTTTTACAGTATTTAATGTTGTAACAGGCCTCATATCTGGCTTTTCTCCAAAAATGACTCAACAAATATAAACAACATGCTTGGATACACACATACATGCGCTTACATACGGACAAACACAAAGGCAGGCTGATATTTAAACGAAACAGCTTGCTAGCGTTTAATTCACAGGGCTTTGCTAATGATGGGTGGCACTATGATGTTGTGAATGCTCCGAAAGAACTGGCATTAGTTCTGGGGCCAATTCAGCAGCCAACAGCAGCGGGCTAAACTGTTTCTTTGTTTGTTTTTTCCCCCGGATTTTTTTTTTTCTACTCTCTTTTTTCTTTGGAAGGCGCCAAGCAATTAATAGTGCGCCTATGGGAGTCTAGTAAAGTTTGCAGCGGTACAAAACATGCACAGCAATGCACGGCATGATGGGAAATAATATGATAATAACAGTGAAAAGTGTTACACGCAAGAAACCATGAGCCCACAGTCAACATGCTGCGTGTACGAGCAAAATACTACTACGACTACCAGTGCTACGACTATAAATATTACTACTTGTTTGTATTTTCCTTCATTAGCAAAACAAAAATCTGAAATTGTTTGTTTCTTAAGTGTTACCATGTTCTATACATTAACCGTGTGGGCAGAGGCAGAGGAAATAAATCATTAGTGGGTGTTGTTATGAACTTTACAAGCAGGAATAACTTTTTATGTACTACAAACATGTGACATTAAACAGGGGAGTTTGTGGCTAAACCAAGCCTGTAAAACACATGGCACTCAAATGTAAACAACTTCTGTTCCTGCCTGTTATCTGCTCATATATGGGACTACTTAAACAGAGAAGATAAGCTGCAGATAGTAGACCACACCTTCATCATTGACTTTCTCATGCATTTTAGGAATATACAGTAGATACAGTCAGTGTTTCTATGCCTTTCACGTAGGACATGATGGTCTTTACCGTAGGCCTCACCTCAGCTCCTCACGAGTGTCGGCTGCAGGTTTTATTTGTCGTCCAAATCCCTGAGGTCAGCTGACCCACTCCAGGCTCAAGACAAGAGGTGACAGAGCCTTTTCTGTGGCAGCGGCCAGACCATGGACCAGCCTCTGTCTGCCTGTCAGATCTGAAGAGTCTTTAACGCAGTTTAAGACTAGACTGAAAACCTCCCTCCTCCCTGGCATTTAATACCAGCGAGATAGGATATACTGGTGTTTTATTGTTTTATTTTTCTTTGTCGGTGTGTTTTCTGTTTTTTGTTGACTTTAAGTGAAACACTTTGGGCAGTTTAAGTTGTATTTTAAATGTTCTTTATAAATAAAACTGAATTTAAAGTCAGTGACATACTGATATTTGATTCAGTAGTTCATATGTTCCTGTCGCTGACATGTACATCCAGGACGTGTCTCTCCATGTGGAGTCACTTGTACATTCTGTTGAAGTTAAACAAACATAATGTACAGTCTGTCCTGTGCACATTGCTCCATGAGCCAACAAGTTCATGTTCAATATTTACATCCGACCAATCAGACAGGTCAAAAACCAGAGCTGTGCTGATGGCACGTCCTGCTCAGGGGAAATGGGACAAATGTTCAGAGAGTTTAATATTCACCAGGTCATGTGACAGGAGACAATATGGCCCTGTTATAAAGATATGTTTTATTTATGGCCAATGGTATTGATTAACCGGGTTAATAGGTGCGTTCACACCTTCACAAATCAAAGATATAAAAGTGTAACTTGGTGCTCGTTGATGTTTTCATTTGATGTGCCTGTGATACCTGGTCATACGTGTGGATGATGTGTGCTGCAAAGTGGCAGCAATAAGGTAATTATGCCATGGCCTTCTCCCCAGACAGCGTGCGTATGCACTGTACCTGGATAGTAATTGTGGGCTCCTGGGGAGCGAGGCTATCCCCTGTAGCCTTATTATTATCATTAAAGCGAGAGTTAGCGCGCTGTCTGAGGCCAGGTCAAACAGGGAGATCTTCCTCCAGACAAGCCCTGTGTTTGTGCTCCGTGAATCAACCGTCCTCTATGTAGTCATTACCGACAGGCCACTGCCACAAATAACAATTTGTCTTCATTTGGAGCCTTGCTGAACAAATTTTTAAAATATGAAAAGTAGGACTGGAGGTGATTGTTTGAGTCTGTAGAGGTGGACACCTGCAGACACAGCCGTAAACAGAGCTCCTCATACGGCTCTCTGTGTAACAGTGTGTACCTCAGTAACACCTGGAGGCTCAGCTGCGCTCACACCGGCTCCTGTCACACACAGCAGCTTTAATCACTCCCATAAAGGTGATTTAAAGACACTTTAATACGCTCGTCATTCCGTCAGAAATAATTATCTCCCAGCTCAAACTGGGAACATGTAGTGCCATCTCAAACGCTGCTCCCAAATTCTGCCGCTAATCTCCTTGAAAAACAAAGATAGTGCTTGCACAAGTCATGAAGGAGCCAAAGTTCTTGCCACAGACTGACAAACCAAACAAGAAGTGAGCAAAACAGCCTCGACAACAACTCACTTTAACAATAAAGATGTTCTTTCTCTGAAAATACAGCTCTGTGCCAAGACCAACACAGAGCAGCTCCGGCAGATGCTTCAAGGAAACAAAGGATGACGTCACAGCACAGAGCCACCTGTCCCAGAGCGTGCTCCACCAGAGCATCACCTCCACCCCACAAACAGCCACACCACCCGCACCAACTGCCACAAACACCACCCACATCACCCACATCACCTAGATCACCCACCTCCACCCACATCACCCACATCACCCACCTCCACCCAGATCACCCACATCACCCACCAACACCATGACGTCACAGCACAGAGCCACCTGTCCCAGAGTGTGCTCCACCAGGGCATCACCTCCACCCCACAAAGAGCCACACCACCCGCACCAACTGCCACAAACACCACCCACATCACCCACATCACCTAGATCACCCACATCACCCACATCCACCCAGATCACCCACATCACACCCCAACACCATGACGTCACAGCACAGAGCCACCTGTCCCAGAGCGCGTTCCACCAGGGCATCACCTCCACCCTACAAACGGCCACACCAAGCCCTCACTCGCACCACCCGCCCTCACCCACATCACCTGCCCACACCCACACCACCCCCGACACCATGACGTCACAAGACAGAGCCACTTGTCCCACCAGGGCATCGCCTATACCCCGCAAACAGTCACACCACCTGCCCTCACCCACACCACCTGCCCTCACCCACACCAACCGCCGTCACCCACACCACCTGCCCTCACCCAACACTCACATCACCCTCACCCCCCCCCCCCCCCCCAAACAGCCACACCACCTGCCCTCACCCAACACCCACTGAACATACACACAACTGAACTTTTTACCATCTTATTTGTTCCGTCATTCTTTCATAGTTCATATGTAAGTCATTAGAGCGAAACGTAAACAACAGAAAGACTTGAGGCGTTTGAAAATTACAGTGTGTGTTGTGAAATAAAAAACGCACAAAATATCTATTATATTATTATTTTCAAGGTAGGAAGGGTTTCAGAGGTAGGTCATCTGGTGTTTTTTGGCAGTTGATTGCATTGCCGTTCCTTCTTTTCGCTATAAAATAAATAAATAAACGTGGAAATATAGCGTCCTGTGTTACAACCAAACTGGGTGAGCTGTCCCCGAAGAATGACTCTGCAGATAGGAGCGAGTAGAGCAGAACAGGTGCCAAGCAAAACAGCGGAAAGGACGAAAACATGAGGGGATGGCTAACAGCAGGCTTCCCGCTAGTGAACTGCAGCAAACACATGAGCAACAGAAGATCCGGCTCCAGCGTAGGACAAGGAGGGAGAGCGGAGTGTTTTCTGTAGCGTCCAGAAGGTCACGAGACTGCTGACCTCACTGCGGTGATACACAATTCCCAGGACACAGTGGGAGGTATGGAAAGTATTCTGGGTAAGTTTTTAGGGGCTTCATTTGTCATCATTGACAGCAGGATCAGTGGAAAGATCTGACTGAGGCTGAACCCAAATACCTGACGTGGCTTTAGATAAGTAGTAAAGGGGGAAAAGGTGGAATGGTGCAGTGGTGGTGGTGGTGACGGCGAGGGGGGGGGATGGAGAGGCTGAGGTGGCTCATTGTCTGGTTTTGCAGCGAGAAGCGTCATTTAAAAGCGAGACTAGACGAGTTATGTAAAGGTTAGAGCTGCTCAACTGTGAAGGAAATGACAAACCGCATTATTTTCATCACAATAGAAATCCCAAGTATGCAAACGATTATTCACTCTGAAAAGTAAGACAAAGAAAAGAGCATATACGTAAAAAAGTAAAAACCTATTTAGCGTCGTCGCTGTAGAATAAAAAGAAGAAGCCAAAGAGCGGAAAGAGGAAACACGAGGATGGAGCTCGAACACAGAAGTTTGTTTAATATCACCTGCAGACGTGAACCCTTAAGACATTATGAAAGTGTTGTCCATTCCAGTCTAGCGCAGTCCTGTCTGGATATGCTTCCGTTGTAGGGAGTATTATACCTCTGATGACGCAGGCCAATATAACCATGTCTGAGCGCTCCGTGAGGGCCCTCCGTACAGCACAGATATGGAATTTCTCTAACAAGACTAAAAATGAAGGTTCTGGAAGTAAAATGCTTCAACGCGCTGCAACTTTTTCACGCACAGAAATCTGCACACAATAATCTTTTAATCTAGATTATACAGTTTGTCATTGTAGAGTTTAAAGCAGACGTTCTTTTAACCGTGTCGTAGCTGTTTCTCCTTCTCATTTACCCTCTTAAAGTTGTGTTTGGACTGATTTGTGCAATCTTTAATCAGTTACTTTCAGGACGCCATATTTCCCATCAACCCCTGTTTTTATCGCCACCAGCACACGCCCCCTCCGCTCTGCTCTGTACGTACTTTGTTCTCTAATTTTATTTTCTTAATTGGTGATTCGTGTGGGATTCGTGATCTGCAGTCGGGGAAGTAACAAAAGCAAAGATGTTAAAATGGCACAAATAAAGTCGTAATTTAAGGATTGTAAGAGGTAAAGTAACAAAAGTGGGTTAAAATATTCACGCAAACATATAAACAAAAGAACCTAAACCGACAGACCAAAAAGAACAGGTTTAACGGAGAACAAGCTTCATGTCTTAAAAAAAAAGGAATCGCAGAGACCGATTAAAAACGAGAAAAATAAGGGACATAACACAAAACCAAAGTCACATAAACCTACAAACAGAATCGAGTGACAACAACAAAACACTAAGAGACACAAAAACAGAACTAAACTAGTGTCTCACAGTTAGACACAGACACAAACAAGTGACTGACCACAAAATCCAGCCGCTCGAGCAGGTGTGTTGAATCTCCTTAAAGAGGAGAGGCGGCTGCAGGTGATTGTCCAGGTGGAAAAAAGTCGTCCAGATAAGAGCGAGAGATCACACAGCCAGGATTTAATGGAGAAAAGGACAGATTTCATCACACACAAAACATAACACTCAAATAATAACAAATGAAAGTACTTAAGGCCGTCAACAGATGTCAGCTGAGTTATATTAAGTCGTTTGAGATTAATATTGCGATTTAAAATGTGCACATTATAATAAAATGATCCACAGGTGTCGTAGATTCGAGCTCTATCCCAGGCTCAAGAACAATGTGTTCCTTAATAATTGGGATTACTCAGTTATTTGGAGACACTGCACAAACCTAACACTGGCTGGAGATGAAACTGAAGTTACAACCATCTGGTAAATGGGCAAATACAGCCAATCCATGCAGTTACTACTTTCAATTACTTTCAGTTACTTTTGGTACATTTTTACTCAAGCTAATTGCTCCCACCCCAAAACTCACATAAAAGATATAAAACAATACATTTGCTTGGAGTTAACACTGAACTCATCATAACATCACAGTTTAAATGTGTTTCCAGTGAAAAATACAGCAGGTTTTAGTCCTTGTTGAAAAGGTGGTCTTCCCTGATGCCGTCTGTTCGGGGCTGGAATATACATTGTGTGTGGGCTCCACAATTTATGCTAGACAGTCCACAACCTCTTTCCCTGTGTGTCTGCTTAAGTAACAGGAGAAGGTATCCTGCCGCGGTTTGCAGCCAAAAAGCCTGTCTAAACCTAATTATGACCTCTTCATACATCACATCACTCCTATTCTATTACCTGTTCTTTACACTTAATCATTCTGTGAAGTTTTGCACTGAGGTAATTGAGATCTATGGCCCATGTGCTCCATATGTGTTCTGAAGTGCAGGCAAATATTGGAGCAAAATGTATAAAATATAATTCAGAACAGACTCCCTTTTTCCCAATGGATAAGGTGGATATAAATAAGATCCTAATGCTCCGAGGCACATTTGGCACCGTCTGCTGAAAATAAAATACATATATTTCCATAGCTTATGCTGAGACACACTCTTTGAATTGTGCGCCTGCCCTCGAAAAACACTGAACCTATATGCCAGGTCATATAATAAACACCCTTTTTACTACCTCAAAGCCAGCTTGTCCCGGCATCATTAAAGCAGTGTTTCTTATTAGACGAGCCATTAGGTCCAAGTTGTTTTTCATAGGGGCTTTGCATTTCCCCCCATACGCCCTTGGCTGTCCTCACACACATGAACTGAGGTGACCGCCCCCCAGCACAGCTTCCTGGGACTTTCACTTCCACAGCCCTGTTCCCAAAACACACAGAGACAAAGACACAAGCAGCTGGCCACCCTAAAGCCCACATTAACAACTCCATGTTTGTACATAGTCTTCAGTCATCTGATTGTGATTTATACAGCACCAAGGCCGTATAATTATAATGTATACTTGGAGGAATGCATCCTGGATTCAGATGTGTTGGATGTTAAATGTATTGGAACAGCAGGAAATGAACTCTGAAAGTGTTTTTGCATCGCAGAGGTTTGTATAGTTCACTGTGAAATGTAGAAACTTTGGCTTCTGCTGAAGTGGGAATCTGACCATGTGCACCAGACACAACATCAAACAATCTGAAACAAGATGCACAATAATCAATCACAGAGACGTTCCCTCAGCCTCAGCCTGGTCTTTTAGTCATTAGCAGATGTATAACAGCAGGTATTAGCAGATATATAGCACACATTTAGATCACATTTAACAGAAATATGCCACTGCATTTTAAACCTGTGATTTATCTTCTCTCTCTGCCTCAGATCTCTCTGAATCCTTCAGTGGGGGATTCTTAAGCATTCATGTTTTTCAGTGGAGTGACCATCAGACTAAATGGTGCATGATAAAACTTGTATCTTCATCTGATACTGCTATCAGTGCTTGATGGGCCGAGGAGTTGTTGCTGGAAGCAAATTCCACCTCCCCTGCTAAAGCATATGAGTAAATATTTGAAAATATTTGAAAAACAGAGACAGGCGAAGAGTGAAGGAGGCATTGCAAATAAAATGCGTGACCTCAGGTCATGGAATTCCAGGATTGGTTGGATTCAGGAGCATGCAGGCCCCACGCCCCATGGGCACCGCTGGTCTTAGACAACAAGTCTGTGGATACGCTCAGACAGTCCCACCCCCGGCCTTTTGTTGTTGTTGTTTTTTCGGAGCCTCACAAAGAGGAGATGTCTCAGGGGTCAGTGTGTAGGACTGTAAAGTGAATCTATACTGTCGCTGCTGCCTTTACCTTGGACTTTAGCCGGACATTGTCTTGTTTAAGGCCGATAAGAGCAGAGCGTGGCACAGAGTGCAGCAGGCAGCTCACTGAGGCCCCTCACCTCCACTCGCTACAACACAAAGCTCTTTTGAGCATTGTCTCCGCTCTCAGCCTGCTCATATGATTAGTCAGCACACTGTTATCACACAGGGCCCTGGCCTACTTCTGCAGGAATTCAACCTATGACATCAGCTATGGACAAAGTTTGTCCCAAACTCTACTCAAGTCCAGGTAGAAGCACACGGCAGATTTGATCAATCTTACCAACATGATACTGCTAAATCTTGTTTGGATTTGTTGGAGACCAAAATCAGTTTGGATAAATGAGCAGGTTACAGTTGTAGTAGGACAAGTCAAACATCAAACTGAAACAAATGCACTGACATAAAGCATTTATAGCCTGTATAATGTGAGCACGACATCATCTCCTCTTTACTTTGCTGTGTGTGACATAAACTCCTTAAACTGTGTGGAATCCAAAGTGAAAGCAGAGCAGGCCTGAAGGTAGGACACAGTTGTGGCAAGGATTTTCTTATTTAACCATGAACAAAGCCCCAAAACCGTAACCACAGTAACCACAGGCCCAGAGCTTGTTCCAATTAGCCTGAGTTTCTTAACTTTAACCAAACCTTTAACTTCCTCGACCACACATTATCGTTAGCTGTTAGCTAAACTCTGATGCCAGCTCTTCACTGTCACACAGTCTTATGTGGCTCTATGTCGTTCATATGCAGGGCGCTCTTCCTGTCTTCTGTAACATGAGTTCTGATCTGTGGTACTCTCTGGTGGCTCTAGAAATACAGTAAATGGCCAGAATAGGAGAGACAGGCCAAGGTAAGCAGAAAACATATTTAAATGAGCGGTCGGCAGGCTACCCCCGAGGGAGTGTGGGAGACGGCCTGCTTGGAGCACATTCCAAGCCTTTGTCATTCTATTTTCCTGTCAACATCTTAAGCCAACAGATAATGGAATCTGAAGGATGGGTGCAATGGAATCTCACCTCTTTATCCCACAGATCAGCCCACCCCCCGACAATGAGGAAAGAAGATCTATTGTAGGAAATACCTTCAAAGTGAGACATCTTGTTTGGAGATCGTTTCTGGTTTAAATCCACCACCGCAAGACACATGAGGTGAAGGAGGTTTTCTTGGGACACCCCCCTCCGACTAGAGTGAAAAGCTAATTACCACAAGAGGCTGTAGCCTGTTTATGGATTTCATCGTAATACCTGTGATGGGGGGTATTATTTCATAGCCGTTTGGCCTAATTTATGAGGTGCTCCACATATGAGTTTGCTCCCTTTTATGGCCCTGTTATCCCCGTGTCTGCTAAAAGGATGTATGCGCCCTCCGAACGGCCAGCCCAGGGCCAGTAACGCCCGCTATACCAGGCAACCACAACTGTTCTCTGTCAATTACATCACCTTTGCACATCTCAGCTGCTCCCTAATTCTCCATTTTTACCTTGTTTTCTCGCAGCCGCAGCTTAAGCCGTAGAGGACCAGCATGTGTTCCAGAGGAGTGCAGTCAACCTGAGAACACCGTGTCCCACATACAAGAGCGCAGGTAATCTTTCATGTGGGTTCCAACAGTGGGGCGCAGGGAGAGTTTAAAAGCCTGTATGTAGAACTGAACTGGCAGCAAACGCATTCGCCCTCTTCTTGAGTTTTTAGGGTTAGAGATCTGGGAACGATTTTGAAGGATTCAGCAAGTATCTGAGAGGATGAAATGGAGTGTAATGGTGAAGATTAGGACCTGGATTTTGGGTTGTCTTGGCCGCAATACAAATTTTTCTCTACAAGGTCCTGGTGTCCACATGTGAGGTCGTTATACTGCCCCTTAGAGGTGACAGAAGGGTATAGCACATTATGGTTTAGATTCAAGTGTATATTGCCACATGTTTCAGCCAAAAAATGTCTACAAGTGAGCTAAATTGTTTAAAGATTTATCTGCAAAAGAAATTAAATCCATGTGAAAAACAAGTAAAAAAAAAAAAAAAAATTAAAAATAAATAAGCTTCTAACTGTATTAAAAGTCCTTATACCAAAAAATTCACCTTATTTATTGAATGACCCTCGTAAAATATGTTCATATATTGTATTTTTGCTTAAATAAAAAAAATCTCATAATTACTGAAACTATGACTAAAGCTTCATACATTTGGGTCAACTAAAACTAACTAATAAAAGTAGATATTTTACATTTGTCAATCCAAAAAAGCTCCAAAACCGACCAAGATCAGTGTCAAAGGAACACTCTTTACGTGTCTTATGAAACAAAGACATGCAATTTATCATAGTTGAAGTAAAAAAAAAAAGTTAAATTTCTGGTTGACCTACAAACTACAATGGATTTCGTTGACTAAAGCTTGCCGCACACTACAGGATTTTTCACGTGATACTAAAAGTGCAGACCACAAACATGAGGAGAATCAGACGAGATTTAAAACCGCACAAAGGCTGCAACGAAGAGACCGCACACCACAAGCTAAAAGTTGTGTTTCCTGTTGGAGCTTTGCACTTCTACTTTAGACGCAACTCAAACTGTGTTATTATTATGTGTGAAATGTGGCGCAGTGGTTCAGATAAATGCTTTTAATGCACAGAAGGCCGGACATAAACGGCACAGGAAGTAGAGTCACTATCGCTAATCTGCAGCAGCTTCAGCCTGATCCTCGGGTGTAAACAGACACACGTGAGGAACTACTCGCCTTTTCACGTTTTCCGAATGTTTCAAACTGGATCAGAGTGCTGTTTTGTGGACGGCGGGGTCATTACTAGAGGAGGTCACTTTCTAATGGATAATATGGATGCGAATGCTGCAGCCAAATTATTTTCACTATTTCTTGAGTTTGCATCTTGCGCCTCTGTATCTGTCACTCCGTCGCTCTCTCTTATTGGCTGTTGCCGTGGTGATGTTTTGCTGTTACGATGACACCGCACACGGGCAGTACAGCGGCTTCAAAATGGCCGACAAGGATCTAAAGTCGGGTCACGCCTTCCTGGAAACGGTGAAGCTAATCGGCTCCTAAATCGGGCAAATGAATGATGAATTAGCCTGACGTTTTTTTCAACTAAAACAAAATATTCCAACTAAAACATTTAAATATATGCTATTTTCGAATCTACGCATTTTTAAACTCCATACACCTTCACTAGAATCGTTTAATTTGCCTCCAAACTCTACTGAACGAAAGATAAAAGTCCGCTTTTAACTGAAAAACCACCACTCGATGACATCACAAGGTGGAACTCCGCGTTTCAAGCTTTGGAGATGTAGACAGACTAATAATAAAGTTACTCAATCACGTGCGAATGAAACAAAACACAAGTCCGGGTATGTTTTTGATTCGAACATGGCTTAAATATTTGCGTAATATGGGACCTTTAAAACGAAGCCGTAAGACTAAAACTAATTTAAAGAGTCTTGTAAAAAAAAAATTCACCTTACTTGACACACGCTGAACTCGAAAACCGATGTGTGAACTACAACAGCCAGAGATTCACATTCGCCTCCTCCACGTGTAATTGTTATACCAGAGCAGGCATAGTATTACGTGACCTTGTGAACTGCGTTTTGATTGTGGCACTGTTTAAAAGCCCCCGCCTTATCTGACTATGGACAATTGCAGTAACACCCATTTTCCCTCTTTGTATAATATCTCCGGCGGTTTTCTCAGTGAAGCGGTGCCAAACCCATCCTCGCCCTCGCCGCCCTCTTCGCTTTCATCCCTGAGTGTCTATAAGGAAGTGACTTTGGGTCAGTGGTATGTCCGCAGCGTAAACACCGACTATAGGCAGGGCCAGCTTCGGTCTTATCAGGTCTCCGCTGTCTGAGTGACCCTCTACTCCCTCTTTGTTTAGACGGCGTTCCACATCCGCCTCCGCTCCATTCTTCCCAGCGTATCATGTTGTAAAAGTGAAAGGTTTTACTTCTTTACTTTAAGAGCAAACAGGAGAAAGAGGGAATCCAAACAGCGCTCAAAGGAGGTATGGACGGGGGGCTAAGGCATGTCCTGGGATGTTGACAAATATTTACTGCTCGCTGGGACAACAAGAGGAATGTTGGGGGGGTGGGGGGGTGATGCCTGGACTGCCTCACAGCTTTTCCAAAGTGGTTCCCAGCTCCAGTGTGTGCGGTCGGTGGCTGTGGCCTGTCACTCGGGGCAGATAAAAGCGCTCCGCATGTTTTGTTTTGCTATAGGAGGGGCACCGCGTGTGTGTGATCCGCTGTCAGCCTCCTTCTCATCCATCCCCGCCAGAATTGAAGGGGGCATGGGAGGGAAAAGCGGGTTCAGGTGGGGGCAAGGGCCAGGGTCACTCAGGGGGAAGAGTGGGGTCAGAGGTTAAGCTGGGTCCACCCCCCTCCCGCTCATCCCCGAACCCGAGCCACACACATACACACAAACGCACACACGCTCTGGTTGTATGCTGCGCCGCACGTCTTCATGCACGGCGCGTCACGTTATTGAGTGCAGATGTGAGGCCGTGATGAGCTGAGACTGCGCTCTGACACAAACAGGAGAAGAAGAAAACAACGGTGAACCGAGTGGACGGCGGAAACACGAGGCCGCGCGCAAAGAGCTGACAGGAGAGCGTCAGGGGCCGGCAGGTGCGCCTCACCTGTCACTGAGGACAAAAGAGAATTGGGTTAACGGTAAAACTACAAAACAGTAAACACCACAGAGCGTCTGATATCAAAATTACAGCTCATTTTAAAGCCACAGTATGTAAGTTTTTAGCCATGTTTTGCTTTTTTGCACTGAAAACCATGCGCCTTTATTCTGATCGGGCTTGCGTCTCCACAAACCTGACTTGTACATGGCCTGGCGGAGGGTCAAATTGTGAAATACACAACCTTGAAACGTATTTACTAGAGATGCAACGATACAAACACAAAAAATGGACTGAAAACAACTCTGACGAGACTGAAAGCAATATTTATTTCTGTTAAAAACAAATAAATTAAACCAAATGTGTTATGTAGCTGTTATTTTTCGACAGAACAACTTTGTATGAGTAAAAGATCAAACGTTATGAGACTTTCTGCGCCAAATAGACCAGAAAATGCTACAAATCCAGACTGATCTCTCTCTATTTTTTACACAGATTGACATCAGTCTGGTCCACAAATCCTCCATTGCGTCTCAAGTCACGGTCAAACGTCATCGTCCAATCAGATCCGTTTTTTCAGTGACACATGTGAAACGAAGGAGCTCATTGGACGCCTGTGATTTACAAATAAAATCAAATCTATGTCACCTCACATTTTAGTTCTTTGTTCATTGATTCTGCAGAAATCCACCATGTGTTTCAGCTCCTTGTGATTTATTTATTCTTTTTTTTTTTTTTTTTTATAAGGACGGCCCACGCCTGTCCCTGATTGGCTAATCCACCTGTCAATCACACCCATTTGAACACACAGAGAGAAGTATTGAAGAAGTGTGTATTCTGGATCCCAGGCAACAGAAAATGGTCTTATTACATCGATTTAAATGTGCAAACAGGATATCGACTCAGAAATCGATATCTGATCCAGCAAATATTACAGTATCGGGTATTTTAATGCTAATATTTACAATAAAATGAGAAAAAAGTGTACACTGATCATAATACTTGGACCAGAAATCACCTGTAAAGAGAAGCGGGTCGGTCAGTCTCAGGTTCACAGCAACAGTGAACTTTGACGGGATTTATTTATTATAGTAAATATCATTTTCCAGAGTCCAGACACAAGAGCTGATGTAAAACAGGAGTCTGGAGGAGAGGGAAATGGGGCAGACAAGTGAAAGACGAGTCACATGAGATAGAGACGAGATGGGAGCTGGAAAAACTATGATCCGAGTTGATTCTGACACTCGGAGTAAACAAAGACGCAGAAATGTAGAGTATGAAGCACGACTCGAACCTCTGTTGTTACTCTACACCAACTCTGCTCACTATCAGACGTAGTATTCAAGTAAAAGTACTGTTAAGGAAAAGTAGGGACCCAAATAATTAGCGTATTTGAGTCAGAGTGAAAAATATTTGCAGAAAATATAGTGTATATCTCTAGATTATCGAGTAACTGTGGGTGTAACATTTGATTTATAGTTTAAATGTAATTGGATTGATAAATATTCATGTTATAATGTCGTTTCCTCATCACAAACAGACCTGGAGTTGTGTTTTGTTTCATTCGCACATGTTTAACACACTCTGTTCCACCTCGTGATGTCATCATGTGGCAAAACAGGAAGTGCTCCGCTGTGTTTTTAAACTCCACACACCTTCACTACAGAATCATTTGGATGATTTCAGTCCTGCAATTGCCAATCTCTGCTGAACAAAAGGTAAAAGGAACTTGAAAAAAACACTTCCACTTCATGACATCACAAGGTGGAACATCGCGTTTTGAGCTTTGGAAGATGTGACAGACTAATAATAAAGTGTTACTCAAACGTGTGTGAATGAAGTGAATGAAACAAAACACAACTCTACTTCTGTTTTTGAGAAGGAAACCACATTATAACACGACTTAAAGCTTCACAAGAGTCAATTTTGCGTAACACAGGAGCTTTAAATAATACATTGATTCTACTAGTGAAAAAAAAAGGATATTTAAGACGTGACAAATGCAAATGTTCACCTCTAAAATTCTATGTGCCCTATAGACTTACAGTGTGGAGAGTAACACCACGTTTACTGCACATAAGAAACACTTTATGTGCTAAAATGAGCTCCAGTTGCTCTTCTCATAATTTATTTGAACAGATTCTTTTTTTTTTTTTTCAGTCCAAGCTTTAGTTTGTTTTCCTCCCTGACAGTTTGGACTGCTCGAGCGCTCTTCCTCACAGTGGTCATGTGTTGTTTAGTAACGTGTCCGGTCAGCTGGTTTAAACACCGGTAGGAAGACAGCGCCAAAACCTGTTTAAATCAGCCGACCGGACGCGTCACAGCAGCATCACATGACCACTGTGAGGAAGAGCGCTAGAGAGCAGCTCAAACTGTCTCCTGGGCCTGTCGAGATGAGTACTATATCGTTTAATAAATGTTAGATGGAACAGTGGATCATTTTGGGGGGTCAGTATTTATCGTGACACTTTTTTTTTAGTACTAAGTGGAAACTTTTTGCTATTTTTCCTGTTCTATGATTAGATTTGAGCTGTGGAGCATTGAATACATCACTTTTATGACTCATTATAGATGCAAATTAACTACCAAAGTGTTTGTTTTTTTAAACTATATCATACATTTACCTCCAAGTATTTCATTATATTTATACGCGTACCTTTTTAACTTTATGCATGCCTGTATTTGTACTTATTCAGTGTTTTTATGTTGCACTTTATCACCAAAGAGAGTTCCTGAGCTGAGTTTGTGAGCTGTGTTCACTGACAATGGCAATAAAAAGTCTTCTGATTTTGATTCTGACATTTAGAATAGTTTTTTAGGGATAATTCTACTTTAGCCTCCTGAGACCTGACGTCCTCATCTGTGGACAACACATTTTGGGTTGTTTAGTCCACAGTGCAAATTTTTAGAAGAACAGCAACAAGAACATGTTCAAGTTTGAATATTTCTAAGAGGCTAGAATATTTATTAATTTTTATTTATTTATATTTAATTTTTTATTACATTTTAATTGTATTTTTATTTATTTATTTTCATTTTTTAATTATTATTTTTTATATTTTTATTGTATTTCTTTTTTTTATTTAATTATTATTTTTTATCATTCTTATTTTATTTTATTGTATTTTAATATATTTTTATTATTTATTTATTTTTTTATTTTGATTTAAAGGCATATGTCTTCCTGCTCCTGTCAGCAGCACAAATGAGACACATTGTTCCTAGAGGCACAATTGTTTCTCATTTTGTTTTTTACACAAAATGTCTGTGTTCAAACAGTTAATAGTTTTTGCAAATAAAGTCCTGCAGGAGCTCAGGTCTCAGGAGGTTAGGGTTTCGTGTCAGTGGTATAAATCCATCCATCCATTTTCTTCTGCTTATCCGAGGTCATGTCGTGGGGGCATCAGTCTAAGCAGGGACTCCCAGACTTCCCTCACCCCAGACACGTCCTCCAGCTCCTACGGTGGGACCCCAAGGCGTTCCCAGTCCCTCCAGCGCGTCTTCGGTCTTCTCTGGGGCCTCCTCGTGATGGGACATGCCCGGGACACCTCCCTAGGGAACCTGGTATCAATCAGTTTCAATATTATCGTTTATCGTCTATATTTTCTTCAGCAATACTGTATATCTTACTTCAAAATGTGTTATCGTGACAGGTCTACTGCTACGAAAACAAACTATACCTCAGTCTGAAGAACCTCTTAATCTATTCTCTGGAACACAAGCTGGTCCTCTGTGAAGTACAACGACAATGACATAGAGTTACAGTTATTGACTTTAACTTTAAATAGAAGTAGTGAACGTTGGTCCAACAGGTCACGCAGTTCAGGGATGAGCTATCGGACGTGCGCCGCCTTCTCTGCTTGGAGTTACGGCCTGCACTTGGGTACACAAATCCAAAGGTTGACCGTTACATCTCTGCTCCGATGTGTGCTGTCGTGTTCTTGAGCAAGACGTTACAGTGGTCCGTCGTTTATCGCAGGGGTCACGTTCTGAAAATAACCCGCAACAGGCGAAATCTGTGACAATTATTACAATTATTCTCTATGTTTTTGTCTGTAAAACCCCTCACCACACACTTTATACACTTTTCTCACACAGGCGTTAACATTTTCTCACATTTCTCTCTCGTTTAAACTCTCTCAAAGTTCAAACCTTCGTAGGCGTCTTTGTCAGTGCAGAACGTTTCATCGACATTGTGGGTTTTGTCGGGGAGAAAACAAATTGCAAACGTACAGCACTTCAGAGTCACACTGCGATCCAACATTTATGTAAATTTGTCTGAACACATTCTGTACTGGACAGGAGACACGGCACGGAGGAGACTGATGGACAATGGTCTACAGTCCAACAGCCAATCAGGACGCACAACACAAAGCACGTTCATACGATGTAAAAAAAAAATCCATGAAACAACGAGGCTGCGAAAGGTGTTATGTGTTGTGTGTTGTAGAATAAATTAAAATCATCCAAGAGTTTAAAAATGATGAAAACTCAAGACATTTTGATAATATTGTCCATTCCAGTCCAGTCTGTCTACGCTTCCATTGTAGGGAGTATTATACCTTTGATGACGTAGGCCAAAATAACAAAATCTGAGCTGGCAGTGTGGAACTGGCACAGCACAGAAATAAAATTGGTCTATCAGCGTGTTTTTGTGGAGTTTGGAGGAGTCTTGCAGCTACATAAAATTGTAAAATGGGAGTCTAGTAATTTAAGTCATTCATGAATTGTTAGCAGATTTCGTATTAGTAGCTTGTCTAAAAATCCCTGGTCGTGTTTTGGTCAAAGAAACGCCTCATTGTCCAAACACAGGGCTTACAGATGTCCTCTTTTTAAATGAGGGCTCAGCAAAGTTTGGTGGTTGCAGAATTTCCTTCTTAAAATGGAACTATTGGGTAAGTATTATGTCGCCATTCGAAAGTCTTTTCACTTCCTCAAGATTTACGGACGAGGAATCCCAGTATAGAGCCGAGAATGCAGCGATACCACATGTGCTCCGCTGCGTTTTTAAAGTCCAGGATGATTTCAGCTCTGGAAATGCCAATCTGTGCTGAACAAACGGGTAAAAGGTCGCTGTTGTTGAAATGTTTTAGAGAGTATTCATAATGACTTTTTTCTTCTACATCTTTAGCTATAATCATTTCTTTATACAGTGGTCCCTCGTTTATCGCGCGGGTCACGTTCTAAAAATAATCTGCGAAGTATCAGCTTTATTTTTTACATTATTCTCTATGTTTTTTGTCTGTAAAACCCCTCACCACACACTTTATACACTTTTCTCACACAGGCGTTAACATTTTCTCACATTTCTCTCTCGTTTAAACTCTCTCAAAGTTCAAACCTTCGTCGGCGTCTTTGTCGGTGCAGAACGTTTCATCGACATTGTGGGTTTTGTGGGGGAGAAAACGAATCGCAAACGTACAGCACTTCAGAGTCACACTGCGATCCAACGTTTATGTAAATTTGACTCTAATATATTGTTCCGTTCAGTCTCTTGAGGCTGCGGTTTGTTGGTCACAGTTTGATTTAATTTGATGTATTTTCTTGCTTCTTCTTTGCTTAAATAAACCAACACATCAGGACAGTTACAGCTCGACTTTATGCAACAACTTCACTCGTCTCATCTCGTGTTATATTTTTATCGGTGCGCTCCTCAAATGCGCTGTACCGAAACAATAAGTAGGAACCAATATTATTATGAAGAAAGTAAATAATGTATCCAACATAATATGATAAATAATATTCATTGTTAATAAAATAAGTACAAAATAATAAACAAGATACTAACGACCCAAATAAATGTCAATACATAAAATAATATACGTCAAATAAGAGGAGACGGATGGACAATGGTCTAGAGCAGGGGTCTCAAACTCAAACTATCTGGGGGCCGAAGGAAGCAGAGTCTGGGTGAGGCATTCCACAAAAAATGCTTTGCTAAAATCTTCTCAAAGGTCATCTCTGTTTTGAACATACATGAGGAAATATGCCAGTTCTTGTGGATTTTATTGATATACATTGTTATTTGTCACTAACATTAAACTTTCATATTGTCCTATGGGCCACAAGATATCATCTCGTGGGCCGCAATTTGCCCCCGGGCCACAAGTTTGAGACTCCTAGTGTAGAGTCTCTCAGCCAATCAGGACGCAGAACACGATGAACGCTCATACAATGTAAAAAAGTATGAAAAATTGCGTTTAACCTCCTGAGACCTGGCGTCCACATCTGTGGACAACACATTTTGGGTTGTTTAGGCCACAGTGCAAATTTTTAGAAGAACAGCAACAAGAACATGTTCAATTTTGAATATTTCTAAGAGTTTAGAATATTTTTTTATTTATTATTATTATTATTATTATTATTATTATTATTATTATTATTATTATTGTATTTGAATTTATTTTTTATTTTATTTACTTTTTTTAATTATTTAATTTTATTAAGCGAGACCGTGAAAGGTGAACCGTGATATAACGACGGACAACTGTATCTTGTATCCATTAGTATCTTATGTGGATTAATGACATTGTAAAAGGGGCTGGGAGCAAATAAACGTTTCTTTTTCCCCACTTTGTTTCAGTATTTTTGATCTGAAGACTATATTCATGACTGGAAATTTAAAATACTTTCTTTCACGTATCTGCTCGTTATCGTTTGTTTGAACATAACGTCATTTATTTATTTATTTTCTTTTTTAATATTTGTCTTGGGCAAATGGACATCTTTTCTCTTTGCATAGCCCAGGCAGCCACAATCGATATCAATCAACACAATGATACAAGAGACAAGGAAAAATGAACAAAAACAGACAAACAAAACACACACACACAAATAAGAGTATCTCCAATTGCCCAAAAAGGAGTGGGAAGAAGAAAACTTATTTAATCCCACCCCCTCTGTTATTATTTCTTACATTTATCATACTTTACTTCCTTTTCATGATTGTATTACATGATCACATTGGGGACTATGAATGAAAGGAATGACTATTTATCATGAATCGACTGACTAAAGTGTGACTCAAACACGTGTGAATGAAACAAAACACAACTCCAGGTACGTTTTTGATGAGGTAAGTGTTATGTCGCCATCCGAAAGCCTTTTCACTTCCTCAAGATTTGCGGACGCGGAACCCCAGTATAGAGCGCGGCATGCTGCAATACATCATGTGCGCTCAGGAGTCACTCAGCGCAAAAAGCCAGTTCCTCTGAGCGTGTCCCGTGGAGCCGTGAGCGAGCGACTGAGCGAGTGGAGATGGCATTCAGACTTTGGACTGTTCAAATAGACTTCAGCACCAAATATCTTATCTGTGTCTGTTCCACTTTTCAACTTGCTTTGTACACAGAGAGACCGCGGCGTGGCGACTATAAGAACACAACATCCCAGTATCTTTGTCCTATTTAACAATTCCAATACCTCGATTTAAACGCGCTGCTGTTATCGTCTTCGAAAGTTCGGAATGTCCTTTGGCGGTTTCGTGCCAAAAAAATGAAACGGGTGAATAATAATAAGAGTGTGATAACGAAGTTCAACCCTAGACCGTTTAAAGTGAGTGTGACGTCGCCCGTAGTGTTCGAATCCAGACAAATGAAGCTCGTCGATGCTAACGGTTATAGCGGCGAATTTAGAGTTTAGTTCCATATTTGGGATTCCGACTGCGCGTATCATAGCAACCAAAGAGTGAATCCGGAGCGATGGCTGTTGAAGATAACGTCTGGTTTAGCGGCGTGGGCAGGAAGGGCGTTAACAGGAGCAACCTCGCAGAAAAGAAGCAGCTGATTTGTCTGATATTTGTGCTCATATCTGAAGTTACGGACACGATAGCGAAATAAAAATAACAGGATCACGTAGAGTCGCGTAATACGAGCATTTTAAGATCAAAACGACGAGTCTGACAGCAGCAGTTACAGAGAAAGGAGGGGCCGTTTTTCAGTGAGAAAGAAAGTGAACTGCAGCCAGAAGCGCTCATGATCACTTCCTGTTTGGAACACAGCGGCGGCTAGCAGGTTAGCTATGTCCATTTATGTTTAATAATATGTGTGAATGAAACAAAACACAACTCCAGGTCTGTTTTTGAGGAGGAAGAGTCCATTTTGTGTATTATAGAACGTTTAAGTAACTGTGTGAGGCCCGTCCACGTGATTAAACAAACCAAAGCGGCGTTTCCAGCGTTTAGCCGCCGCGTGTTGAAATGATAATAGTCCATGTTTTAAGCGAGATTACTCCTCTGTCAGGGGCTGGATAATCTTCCTTTTTGGGGGAGGATCAGGGCTGTTTTGTGCGTTTGAAACTGCGCAACGGACTGAAAAGAGAGGCCAGAGCTGAAGCCTTCGCAGCGGCTAGCAGGTTAGCGATATCCATTTATACATGCAGTCTATGAGTTGAACCGATTGAGATAAAACAGGTTTATCGTCTCAATTGACAAAATGTACATGCACGAAAAACAAAACAATTACGTGGATTTACGACGGCGCGGATATGTCCAGAAAACTCACATCGTCTCCACGTGAACAGAGCAGACTTATGGGGCAGGGGCTTTCCAAAAGGCCACAGTCTTCTCCACCGTCTTCTGGGCATCGAGCTTGAGGTTGTTGCTACGGCGCCAGCCCCTCCCCCCTCCGTAGACGCGCTCCACACTGTCCAAGATTAGACCAGTGAGAGCGGTTACGTCTGCAGAAGATATCAGTTTTATTGTGTCATAACAATGCCAGTATAATCAGGGCTTTACCGCAGCTACCTGGACCGAATTTAGGATATTTTATTACGCTAATGTGTTATTTCAATATGAATTCAAATAAACATAACCTTTGCGGGCACTAAAGACTAGTATTGTGAAAAGTGTTTTGTAAAATTGAACCCAAATATCTGCATCTTGTTTCAGTGATGTAATGCGTAGTGTTACTGTGTAGTCAGCACGTTACACAACAGGCTTTTTTAGACATTTCAAAAGTAATAAATGTTGATGTTTGAATAAGTTTGAGTTTGGCTCCGTCACGTTTTGAGGGAAGTATAAAAATGCATCGTATATCAACAGATTCTCTCCGTTTTTTTCCGTTATAAAAGATGCAAACATGTGTAGGTTATCGTAAAGGTAAATCGTCTTCACGGTCGCACAAACAGAATCGATATCGCGTCTGTAAACGTGACAGATAATGGATTTATTGGTTTACAAACGCAGTCGCTGTGTGAGGCGGACGGCCGTTGCGTGTCCTCAAATGCACCGATCTCTTTGTTATGGGTTGGATTTTTTTTCCCACCGGTTTCTCTGCAAATGCAATGTCAAAACAAAAATGCAAAACAATACGGAAAGGCTCGGCGTCAACAGTTTCCATGACGTTTTTCGTTTTTATTTACACGAGCTGATTGGCCGAACCCCCACGTACATCACGCACCTCCGCGCGAATATCCGTGCCAGGTCTTTTCCCAGAGAGAATCCGCTTGTCCGCTGATCTGAAGGTTGCCGGTTCGAATCCCGGGCTTAACGTAAACATCATCATCAGCGGTTGGCAGTGCAGTTCCAGCGCCCGTAAATTAACGCCGTTGTTGTGTCCTTGGGCAAGACACTTAACCCACGTTGGCTCCAGAGTCTGTGTACACTGGCGTATGAATGTGTGTGTGATTTCTTGATGTAAAGCGCTTTAATTAAAAGTGGAAAAGCACTGTATAAAAAAATGACCATGTGCCATACTGTTTTCAAATACAGGGATGTGGGTGGACATAGGGGGTAGGTGAAAACAGGACTTTTTTTCAGCGCTCAAGCATCAGATGAAGGACAAAACAGAATCAGTCATGTGTGAATAAACCAGAACACGAGTTTTAGTCAGATAATGGTGATGGATAATTGTTATGACATGGTGAAAAAATCTCGACAGGGCTCAGTTAGCGGAGTATTTGCCCACTGATCCAAAGGTTGCTGGTTCGAATCCCGCTCTTGACATAAACATTATTGGTTGAGACGTCAGATCCACTAATGGTGCAGGTTGACGGTACAATTCGAGTCGAGCGCTGTATAAAAAAATGACCATGTACCGTACTGTATCACTGGGAGTTTTTTTTTTTAATACAGGGATGTGGGCGGAGATAGGGGGTAGGTGAAAACAGGACTTTTTTCAGCACTCAAGCATTAGATGAAAGACAAAACAGGATCAGTCATGTGTGAATAAACCAGAACACAAGTTGGTTCACCCAGAGACTGAAGACGGAAAGCAGCAGGAGCTAAATCTGGTACAAATCATCTTTTCTTTTGTTACATTAATGAATTTGTACACGGTCCCTGACAAATACAAAATAAAGAAAGAAATAAAGTAAGATAATGAAGATCTTTGTTATAAATCTCAACAGGGTCACAGTTGGTGGAGAGTTTACCCATTGATCCGAAGGTCAGTGGTTTGAATCCCGCTCTTGACATAAACAGAGCTGAGACAGGTCGGATCCGGTGACCCACAGGTTTGCGGTGCGATTCCAGCTCCCACAGATGAATGATGTCGTTGTGTCCTTGGGCAAGACACTTGAACGCCTCTCACCCTCAATGTTGGCATACTCTGGTGTGTATGAATGTGTGTGTGAATGGGTGAGTGCTTCCTTGATGTAAAGTGCTTTAAGTGACTTGAAAGTGGGAAAAAAAAGGCTACACAGTGATCGCTTGTTTATCGCGGGGGTTACGTTCTAAAAATAACCCGCAATATGTGAAATCCGTGATGTATCAGCTTTATTTTTTACAATTATTTTCTATGTTTTTGTCTGTAAAACCCCTCACCACACACTTTATACACTTTTCTCACACAGGCGTTAACATTTTCTCACATTTCTCTCTCGTTTAAACTCTCTCAAAGTTCAAACCTTCGTAGGCGTCTTTGTCGGTGCAGAACGTTTCATCGACATTGTGGGTTTTGTCGGGGAGAAAACAAATCGCAAACGTACAGCACTTCAGAGTCACACTGCGATCCAACGTTTATGTAAATTTGTCTGAACACATTCTGTACTGGACAGGAGACACGGCACGGAGGAGACTGATGGACAATGGTCTACAGTCCAACAGTCAATCAGGACGCACAACACAATGGTCTACAGTCCAACAGCCAATCAGGACGCAGGACACAATGCACGTTTATATGCTGTAAAAAAGCATGAAAAATTGCACACAAAAAATCCGTGAAACAGCGAGACCGCGAAAGGTGAACCGTGGTAGAATGAGGGACAACTGTAAACAAATACATTATACAGTCCCAAATAGAGGCAAAAATTACGTTAAACATGATGCGATTTCAACGAACAAGGTACAAATCAGTCTTTTAACACCAAATTTTAAAGTTTTTTGGCAAACGAAAACCAGCCGGCTACATGCGAGTAAAATGAATGAACTCATAGCTTAATAATTGTTTAAAAATATCCAAAATCATCCGCAATTATATGTTACGTGTTGTATATTTATGCGTGTGATGTGTTACGTTACCGTGGAGGCAGCTAGAGCCCGAGCAGCTCCCTCACACCGGCCTTTTCCACATTCAGACGATATATATCATTATAACGAGCCGACGGAGCGGAGTGGCTGCTGGTGGGAGGTGAGTCCATCCCACGACTCAGCAGGCTTAGCACTTGTCTGGGCCTCTGTCCATGGTCCTGAAGCCATCTACACCCATACAGCTACATGACACAGAACACAGCCAGAGCACGCCCAGTCCAGCCTGCACCGCTTTTCACGTCAGCGTAGACTCCGACGTTCATTTACAGCGGGAACATAAAAATTATTATAGAGAGATTTGGCTTGGAGAAATACTCGGGTTTGCTCATATCCGCGCCACATACGCACCGATTTACCACGCTTTTTTAAAAATCTGTGACTATCCCTGATCAGTGATGGGAAGAATACTTAAAAAATGTAAATGTACTTAGTTAAAAAACACTAAACACTCATATTTAATTGTATTTCGTTAAATAGACCAATCAGAGTAGTGTATTCTGAATACTTGGGGTACTTTTACATCGAGTTGCTTCATATTATAGTGAAAAAACATGAGATATAATACAGTTAGAAACAAAAGGAGCTGCGTTTTCTTTATTTTCGCTAATACTGAGCAATTCAAAGCCAAAATAGCCAAAAAGTACTGTGATATATTCCTTTGATTTTAGAAAAGTTTACTCTAAATACTACCAAATGAAAGAGCAACTGCACCAGAATATAGTTACTCAAAATTAGTATTGATTGATAGAACTACGCAGCTTGCAATTTGGCTTTAGAGTTTTGATTTTGTGCTGAAAAAAGTCTTAAGGTTTGACTGACATCCCTCCGTTGCGTCTCAAGCCCCGGTCAAACGTGATCGTCCAATCGGATTCCTTTATTTCAGCGACGCATGTGAAACGAAGGAGCTCATTGGTCGCATAAGATTTACGAATAAAATCAAGTTTATCAAGAGTTTGGTTTAGAGTCTAGTTCTTCGCTCATTGATTCTGGAAAAGTTCACCATGTTTTTCTGCCTCCTGTGATTTTTTTTCCTTTATTCTTTCCGATATAACGGACCATGCTTGTCCCTGATTGGCTCATCCACCTGTCAATCACGGCCACGACCCGCCTCACATCTTCGTAAAAAATATTAAAGAAGTTTGTGTTCTGTATCCCGGGCAACTCTAAGATAAAAACAAGTCTGAAAACTCTGCTCTAAATCACATATTGACTAAAATGGAAACAATTTATTCAAAATTATGGAAATGGTTCGGTTGTATATATTTAGAACAACAAAAGTGAAAAGTATTCTCCAATTTTTTTTCTTCACTCGAGCCTGATTGTTCCAAAGCACTCAGTGTACCGAGACCGATCAGTGACAAGGATTCAGGCAAAACCAATGATTGCAGACAAATATTTGGGATTTGGTCGAATACCCGAAAGTACAGACCAATCACTCCTTCCTTATTGTTCTTACAGGCAAATCAGTCAGCGTGCCGAGACTCCACTGACAGTAGTCAATGGACTGAGGTCAAATTAAACTGTACAAAATGTTCCCCGTTGGAAACTTGAGTGACGCTCCACACAAAAACACAGCTCAGGAGAGGATTAGAATTGTTTATAGCAAAGTGTTAGTTCGTCGTGTTCTGCCAAAGCTAACCCGACTTCCACGAGAGTTTTTAACTGCTTCCTGGGCCCCTGTACGATACGTGTACATTACCCTGCATGTGTGCGTGACTAACACAAGAATATGAGCAGCCAGGATACACGTGGTTCTGCTAATAAGCCATTAAAGCCAGTCATTTGAGTACACAGGCGTTGCAGTGTTTTACAGAGCGCGGGTAGACGTCAGCGGGCAGTGCGTTTGTCTTACTCACTCCGGGTTGGTCTTATAAACCCGGAGCCCCGCTGTGGTGAACTGTGACCCCCCAACACCAATAATGTCCAGCTCATTTACATCTAAAGCGGAGGCTGGACACCTTTGAAGAGTCAGATACTGCTCACGCCGACGGGGATGCCGGCGCGGAGAGGAAGTCTGCGGACGGAGTTTACACACACGCTGGTCCTGGTCACGTTTTTATACAGTGGTTCCTCGTTTACGTTCTAAAAATAGCCCACCATAGGCGAAATCCGCGAAGTATCAGCTTTATTTTTAACAATTTTTCTCTGTTTTTGTCTGTAAAACCCCTCACCACACACTTTATACACTTTTCTCACACAGGCGTTAACATTTTCTCACATTTCTCTCTCGTTTAAACTCTCTCAAAGTTCAAACCTTCGTCGGCGTCTTTGTCGGTGCAGAACGTTTCATCGACATTGTGGGTTTTGTCGGGGAGAAAACAAATCGCAAACGTACAGCACTTCAGAGTCACACTGCGATCCAACGTTTATGTAAATTTGTCTGAACACATTCTGTACTGGACAGGAGACACGGCACGGAGGAGACTGATGGACAATGGTCTACAGTCCAACAGCCAATCAGGACGCAGAACACAATGCACGTTCAGACGATGTAAAAAAAATATGTGAAATTGGACCCAAAAAATCCACGAAACAGCGAGATCGCGAAAGGTGAACCGCGAAATAGTGAGGGACAACTGTACAGCGCTTTTCCACCTTCAAGTCACTCAAAAGCGATTTACAACAAGGAACTGCTCACCCATTCGCTCACACATTCATACACCAGTGTACGGAGACACTGGGGACAAGGGGCGTTAAGTGTCTTGCCCAAGGACACCGGGCAAGACTGCGTTACCAATGGTGTTTTAAGTCGACAGCAGGATTTGTCCACCAATCTGTCCAACCTTCAGATCGGTGGATAAACCATCATTTTATTGTATTTTCAGAATAATGTGCTGTAAACTCCAGTTGTTCAGTTTGTACAGTGAAGGTTGGTGGTTCGAATCCCGCCCCAGTGTCTTTTAGAACAAAGACAGCAGCATTATTGAATCAAAATGTCCAAAAAAAAGAACAAAACTATCGAATTATCATGAAAAATACACTTTCTAAATCCTCTTTATCAGTCACCACATTTCAGTCTTACATAATTAGCTTTAACACGACAGTAGTATCCATCTGTGGGAGCTGGAATCGCACCGCCAACCTGTGGGTCATTGGATCTGACCGCTCAACCAATGACGTTTATGTCGAGAGCGGAATTTGAATCGCCAACCTTCAGATCAATGGAACAATTGAGCTTCTGCCGCCCACTAATCAAAAAAATAATGGTTATATTGCAGCCTTCGTTAGCAACAATATTTAATTTAATCTTCCACTGTCATAAAAAATGATATCAAGGTCCAAATGTGGTGACATCCCCAATATGATAGGACTGTTTATCGCTGTATCATAACTGTTTAATTACATGTTGCACCACTTTTACAACGTTAAACCCGTATTTCAATTAAATACAGTTCACTAACTCAGACATATTTATGAAAAAAGTACAAAAAGGCAACTTAAAGGGCACATATTACGCTTTTTTCTGATATATCTAAGTTTTCCTAATCACAAATAGACCTGGAGTTGTGTTTTTTGTGTTTCATTCACACATGTTTAACACACAAACCCTGCAGATTTAGGCTGAGTTCTTCTCTCAAACTGAAAACGCTCCGTTCCACCTTGTGATGTCATCAAGTAGTAATACAGGAAGTGCTCCGCTGTGTTTTTAAACTCCACACACCTTCATTTCTAGAATCATTTGGATGATTTCAGCCCTGGAATTGCCAATCTCTGCTGAACTAAAGATAAAAAGCAGCTGTTCCTTTGAAAACTACCACTTCATGACATCACGAGGTGGAACAGAGCGTTTTGAGCTTTGGAGATGTAGACAGAGGAATAATGCAGGGTTACTCAAACGTGTGTGAATGAAACAAAACACAACTCCAGGTCTGTTTTTGATGCGGTTTTACATTTTGCATGGCTTAAAACTCACAAGAATCCATTTTGTGTAATACAGGACGTTTAATCCGTGCAGTTATTTTAGACATGGGCCTTAAAGTTTGAGACGCAAACAGTTGACATTTACACATATGACATATTTCTGCACATAAACTCGTAACTCTGCACTACAGCACATTAAGTTTTGCTCCTAATGCCATTTCTGTGTAAAAGTAAAAGCCCAGGTAAATGTGTGCTTCGTGTTCACATGTGCAGTAGATGGATGCAGCCCTGACCCTCCCCTGTACAAGCTCCAGCCTGCTCCTCGGTCACTCATTGACCACAGCATGATAAGCTTTGTTAGCAGAGCTGATAAGGCAAACGCAAGAGGAGATCATTGACACTCGCTTAACATTATGAAACACCTATCAATCTCAACGTTTCGCAGAACTTGAAATATGGTTGACCAATTTTTATTCTGAACTTACCACATTGCCTTTCTGACTACTGTCCCTCCCATTTGGTCCATTTACCTTTAACTTAAAAAATAGAATCAATTTCGGAGGATACAATATTGACCTTTGTAAAGAAAGTAAATGGTAAATGGTGAAAGACAAATTTGAATCTGGACAAAAAGTTGTAGGAGTGAAGTCGTTTCTCTGCTCACCCAAGTCATAATTTGACCAGAACTGTCAGACTGAGCAGGGAAACGTCTTCACTCCTACAACTTTTTAACCACATTTGTCTAGATTTGAGTTTTTCTTTTACTATGGATCAAACTGGACGACTGAGGGATTACACAGATAAATGTTCAATGTTTTTTATGCAGCGCTTTTCCACTTTCAAGACACTCAAAGCACTTTACATCAAGGAATCACTCACCCATTCTGCCCAACGACACAACAAACTACTCAAGGACACAACAAACTGCCCAAGGACACAATAAACTGCCCAAAGAGACAACAAGCTGTCCAAGGACACAACAAACTGCCCAAGGACACAACAAACTGCGCAAGGACACAACAAACTACTCAAGGACACAACAAACTGCTCAAGGACACAATAAACTGCCCAAAGAGACAACAAACTGTCCAAGGACACAACAAACTACTCAAGGAGATAACAAACTGCCCAAGGACACAACAAACTGCCCAAGGACACAACAAACTGCCCAAGGACACAACAAACTGCCCAAGGACACAGCAAACTGCGCAAGGACACAACAAACTGCTCAAGGACACAATAAACTGCCCAAAGAGACAACAAACTGTCCAAGGACACAACAAACTACTCAAGGAGATAACAAACTGCCCAAGGACACAACAAA
Organism: Periophthalmus magnuspinnatus; assembly: GCF_009829125.3. Lineage (NCBI taxonomy): Eukaryota > Metazoa > Chordata > Actinopteri > Gobiiformes > Gobiidae > Periophthalmus > Periophthalmus magnuspinnatus. Next base: position 30,651,058 of record NC_047131.1, on the reverse strand, counting down.
CTGCCCAAGGACACAACAAACTGCCCAAGGACACAACAAACTGCCCAAGGACAAAACAAACTGCCCAAGGACACAACAAACTACTCAAGGACACAACAAACTGCCCAAGGACACAACAAACTGTCCAAAGAGACAACAAAGTACTCAAGGACACAACAAACTGCCCAAGGACACAACAAACTACTCAAGGACACAACAAACTGCCCAAGGACACAACAAACTACCAACTTGTGGGTCAGTGTAGCTTGATCGCTCTACCATTAATGTTCATGTTGAGAGCAGGATTCGACCTGTGAACCTTCACATCAGGGGTCAAACGCTCTACCAACTGAGCCACCGTCAAACTACAAATAACCAGTAGATTCTTGTTATTTGTAGTTAATCAGAACAATTTATTTTACATTAATAAACAGTGACAATTTGGATCATTTTAACATCCAGCTTCGAGTTCTGTGCTAATAATTAACCGTTATCCAATCAGATCGCAGGATACACGTCAACCTAACGTCTGATTGGCTGAGACAGTTGTCAGTGTGCGGTCATAAACTCCATGAACTCTCCTCATCAGTCTCTATACTTCCACCGCTGCCTCCTCCCTCTCTCCTTCCCTCCTTCCCTCTCTCCTTCCGGACTTCACTCTCTGATTGTCCATTAAGCTCCATTCACAAAACAAGCGGTTTATCTCTCACTTCATTGATAAAAGTGAGAGATAATAGTTTTTGAAGCTTGCATGACACAATATAAAGATCTGGACAATGGCTGCGGTGGATTAGAGGAGCATTTAAGGTGAACAAGGCTGGAATTCATAAAACAATTAAGACTTACATTGTGGAGACAGACCAAAGAAACCAAAGGGGTTTTCCAGACTGTTGTATTTACACATGATCTGCAGTTTGACCCGGATTCAAAAATTAAACAGTTTTTCATGAACTTTAAGTCGTAAATGGTCACAGTTTTATACAACGATTTTCCACTTTACGTCCAAGGACACAACAAACTGTCCAAGGACGTAACAAACTGTCCAAGGAGACAACAAACTGTGCAAGGACACAACAAACTACTTAAGGACACAACAAACTGTCCAAGAAAACAACAAACTGCCCAAGGACTTAACAAACTGTCCAAGGACAAAACAAACTGTCCAAGGACGTAACAAACTGTCCAAGGAGACAACAAACTACCCAAGGACACAACAAACTGTCCAAGAAAACAACAAACTGTCCAAGGAAACAACAAACTGTCCAAGGAGACAACAAACTGTCCAAGGAGACGACAAACTACTGTAGGACACAACAAACTGTCCAAGAAAACAACAAACTGTCCAAGGAAACAACAAACTTTCCAAGGAGACGACAAACTGGACAACAAATTGCCCAACAGACAACAAACTACCCAAGAAAACAATAAACTGCCCAAAGACACAGCAAACTGTCCACTGTCTCGATTTTATACATTGCTTTTCCACTTTACATCCAGGGACCACTGAGACACACACTGGGGGGAGGGGGGGCTAAGTGTCTTGCCCAAGGACATGACAACACCATTAATTTGTGGGAGTTTGACCAGAACTGAAGCAGCAGTGAAACGTCTTCACTCCTACGACGTTTTGATTTAAATTTCGTTTTTTGACCTGGACGGCCGAGGATCACACAGACAATAACGTTTTATGTCAAGAGCGGGATTTGAACCGACAACCTTCAACTGAGCCACTGTCGTCCACATTTTACTCACACTTTTCTTGCATTTGCTCACAATCTGCAGAGGAGAAACACAACAAAGTACAAGTAGTAAAGTCCTGTACTTAAGTAGAATTTTGAGGTATCTGTTGCTTTACTTAAGTACATTTTACACTGGATACTTTTTACTTTTACTTGAGTACATTTGAGAACAGTATCTGTACTTTCTGTTCCACTACATTTCTGAACTGGGCTGCAAAGTAAAAAGTACTTTTCATCTGATTTGAGGGGTTATTTTTTTGAGTAAACAAAATAAATACACAAAATTCATGAGAAAAATTAAGAAAGCGAATAGTATTTTTACTGTCGACCAAAATACGTCTCATTTTGATCAATATCTCTACATTTACACTTTAACAAACTTGTGTGAAATACTTTTACTTTTTACTCTTAAAGTACATTTTTAAACAAGTACTTTTATACTTACTTATGTGATACTTTTACTTTTACTTGAGTAACTTTTTCCCTATGTATCTGTACTTTTACTAAATTAACAAAACTGAGTACTTTATCCACCCTGATAATAATAATAATAATAATAATAATAATAATAATAATAATAATACTGTAAATAAATAAATAAATAATAAAAACAGGCACTTTTATACTTAAATCAACTTTTTCATGTGATACTTTTACTTTTATTTGAGTAACTTGTTCCCTCTGTATCTTTACTTTTACTAAATTAACAAAACTGAGTACTTTATCCACCCTGATAATAATAATAATAATAATAATAATAATAATAATAATAATAATAATAATAATAATACTGTAAATAAATAAATAAATAATAAAAACAGGCACTTTTATACTTAAATCAACTTTTTCATGTGATACTTTTACTTTTATTTGAGTAACTTGTTCCCTCTGTATCTTTACTTTTACTAAATTAACAAAACTGAGTACTTTATCCACCACTGATAATAATAATAATAATAATAATAATAATAATAATAACAACAATAAATAATAATAATAATAATAATAATAATAATAATAATAATAATAATAATAATAATAATAATAATAATAATAATAAATAAAAAATAATTTATAATATTTATTTATTTCAACAGCGCAACAATAATATCTAGGCATTTTTTTAAACCAGAAGAACAGATAAATAGTTTAATCACTGAAAAACACATTCTCTTCGTTCATTCCGTCTTGAAATCCGCCCCGTCCCGTCCCGTGCGCTTCATAAAACGACACGTAGTTCCCGTGTTAATCCCGGGAGTGGACTTGCCCTGAAGCACGACACTCTCACATCCAGGCAGAGTCGTTCCTGTGATCGAACTTCCAGGCAAAAATCTGGGAGCAAAAACCTTTACTTAGCGCCAGATGCCCTTGAGCAGATAACTGTGTTTGGTTTGCAGTGGTTTTAGGACTTTGGGTTCAGATATGTCCTGGGAAAAAAGATGGACGGAATCACGTGGATCAACAGAGTCATTTCGATTAATTGTGACGTCGCTTAATCAATCGTTCTTGAAAAGTAAATAATGAAAAAAGACATAAATAAAACAGCAAAACAACAACATCTGGTGGATTTGACTGAGATGGGATAAGACCATAGACTGTTTATATAAACGGACATAGCTAACCTGCTAACCCGCTAGCAGGTGCGTCACAAATAGGAAGTGAACACGGGCGCTCTTCTGGCTCCATCGACTCGTATGTTCGTATTAACCCGCTCTACATGATCCTGGAGTTTTTATTTCACTATTATGTCCGTAAATCAAGATCTGAACATTAATAACGGACAAATGAAGCGCTTTCTTTCCCCGAGGTCGCTCCCGTTAGCATTAGCAACAGGTTTGACTGACAGACTCTGACCTAAACCAGCGGTGCAGGCAGGAAGGGGCGTTACCTTCAACATCCTCACTCCTGATTGGCTCTTTGGTTGCTATGATACTCGCAGTTGGAATTCCTAATACGGAACTTGACTCAAAATTAGCGGCTATAACTGCTAGCGTCGATGAGCTTCATTTGAGTGGAGCGAATGCTGTGGGTGACGTTCACTTCTTTGTACAGTCTGTGGATGAGACACGTGAGGAAGACAAGGTTTTTACATAATTTATAATAAATAAAAGGTGAAATTCAAGTTACAATTTTGGACACATTCAGATTTTTGCTTTTAAAATCTTGCAACCAGCTTCTAAAAACACAACTCACCAGCGTTTAAAGACAAAGTATTGTGTTTGTGTCGCTCTGTAGTTATAATCTACAACAGCAAACAGGAGTTGATTGGCAATATGGCGTCTTGAAAATAATAAAAATGGCTTACAGTCTTGTCAAAGTTCTACACTACAGTCATTATTCATTCACACACACACCACTTTCATACTAGGCAATATGGGTGAAGTGTCTTGCTTAAGGACACAATGACAGAATTTGGTCCAAGCGGGACTCGATCCTCTGACCTTCAGTTTGAGGGACCAACACCCTAACCACTGAGCCACTGTCTTTAACAAGTGATTAAAGATTGCTCAAACCTGCATGAATCACTTCAAATACAGAGGAAAAACGAGCAGGAAACATTTATAGTAGTTCCTTTAAGGACTGAGCACATTATAGACCAGTACAGCTCGCCTAGACTTTTTTTTTTTTCTTTTTTTAGCCATAAAAATCATGTTAAATGAAGTATCAGTGTGTACTTTTGCCCTTTTTCACACAACTACCTCTATTTTACACTTCTATCCATCCTTATTTTTCCATTGATGCATCAAATAAATGTGTAAAACCAGTTTAAGCAGAAGAAAAATGTAAAAACGAATGTACTTTTGAGTGACTTTTATGCAAGAAAACAATGAAAAAAAAAATCTGTCCAGCTCAGAAACACTTTAAATTACATATATGAACATATAATCAACATTTATACAAGAGATTATGCAGATTGTACTTAGGGTTAGGTTTTTACAGCCCTTCCTATAAAAAAAATGTCAGGCGTTTATGCAGATAAGACATTGATTTTGCCAGGTCATATTTTTGTTGGTTTAATAGTTGGAAGCATTATTATTATTATTATTATTATTATTTTTATTTTATTTATTTTATTATTATTATTATTTTTATTTTTTATTTTATTTATATATTTTTTATGCAATATTTTATTTAAATTGTCATAATTTCAAACACACTCTCTTAGTTTGAACCATTTTAAACACATCTTGATCATTTTTTTCTGTGATTACTTTGTAGATGTAAATTCTCACTTTGGCTTCTGTCACATAAATAAATAATAAAAGAGCCAGAATTTTAAACGGCTCTTTAAAGAGAACAGATTCAAAAGAGTCGGATCCCACAAAGGAGCCGAAAGTCCCGTCCTTAATCTATAGCCTGATGAAAAGCTCTGAAAAGTCAATTTTTCATTATGGGTCTGATTTAATAATTTTTTGTCCGTGCCAAATAAAAACAGGTGAAAAAAATCCCCAGATCCTCGTCCACACGTGTGCACAATATTGTCTCGTGGCAGGTTTATCTCGTGAGTTCTAGTTGCATGAGATCTCGTCCTCACAAAATGAAGCTCCAAACTGAAACATTGATTTGTGCATCACAGTTGAAGGATGGTTCATATTGGCACATTCTTGTGCGGCGTTCACACACCACGCATGCCCTCGTTCTACTGCAGTATTACAAAAATATTTGTGCATGAAGTCACCCTTTCCCCAATAATACTGCAGGATATTTGTTCAGTGAATGATCAGGATCTGATGAAGTCACACAGGAAATGACCTCAAACAGATCACATGGTATAATTACTCTCACCTGCGCCGTGTCAACACATTCCTGAGGCCAAAGCAGACGCAGTATTATCACCAGAGAAAACACACGGATTTCACTCACACGCACATACATGTACACAAACACACCACACACATGCACATACATGTACACACATATACACCACACACACATGCACATACATGTACACACATATACACCACACACACATGCACATACATATATACACATATATTTACAGATATATACAGTATTATCCACACAGAAACCACATGGATTTCAATCACACGCACATACATGTACACAAACACACCACACACATGCACATACATATACACACATATACACCACACACACATGCACATACATGTACACACATATACATATACACATACACACACACCACACACACATGCACATACATATACACACATATACACCACACACACATACACATACATATACACACATATACACATATATATACAGACATATACAGTATTATCACCACAGAAAACACACAGATTTCAATCACACGCACATACATGTATACACATACACATATACACATACACACCACACAGACATGCACACATATCACAAGAGAAAAACACACGGCTTTCACTCACACGTACACACACACATACACATACACATATAAACACACACATGCACACACATACACGCACACAGATACACACATTCACATACACACATGCACATACACATATACACGCACGCACACGTGCATACACACACATGCACACACGCACATAAACACGCTTGCACACACACACCCCAACACACCAACACACACACACCATGCTTCCTGAGGACATTGTATTGTCTTACCTTCATTTCCTGATGCTCTTAACTCTATGATCACTACTTCACTAACCATAACCTCAGCCCCAACTTGAACTTATTTAACCTATATCTGAAAATAATGAAGGAGTTACATCACAGGACCTGATTTTGAAGGCACATTCCCATGACGTGAGTGTGTATTGCTGGGTTTCAGATGACATCACAAACGTGTACAGGGCGATAATATTTAATACAAAGGGGCAGCTAAAATGAATGTTCTTAGAAAGCAGATTTGTGTTGTAATACAAGACGGTAATGGGTCTAGTCCCCAATAGAAAGCTCCAGTAATTAATTAAAATGCATCTTTCTTGGCAAAGCCCGATGTAATCAATAGAGAAATCTAACTCTTGCCCCCCCCTGGCAGAATGACATCATCACAGTGTAGAATATAAAAAACACCAACGCAGATTTTAGTCCCCTCAATGAGATAAATACCCGCCCACACACACACAGGAGGAGGAGATGTGATTGAGTGTGTGTCGGTGTGGGCTCCTCCATCACCGTCTGCTCCTCTGCCAAGGCTCCGGCTCTGTCTGCGTGGCTGCCTCTCAGGGGCTTTGTCTGGGTCTCACTGACCCGAGTGAGCGGCTCTGACAGAGACCACTCTCACTGTTACAGTGAGTGAATACAGTAAGGGGCTGTTTAAAGCCCACAGTGGTCTGCTGCCATCTACAGCTGATCAGGCTCTGGCAGTTTCTGCTGCAGGTAACTGACGAACACTTTATTAGTAATTTTAGAGAGACATGATGAGAGCTGTGGATGTTGTGATGTCTTTAAATATCAGGACATGTTTTAACTGAAGAAAGGACTTTATCTTCACACATATTCTCCAGACAATGTGACGGAGAAAAGACACAACATGATTAACCACAGCATAAATAAACCCCACCGTGACCCTTTAGCCTTTCAATTGTCCGATTAGTTACCAAAGAATTATGAAACCGTTACCTGACCCCCAAACATGACCTTTAACCTACAGCTCTGCAGTCAGTCTCAGGATGTGCCTCTCTGTGCCTCAGACGAGTAGGCTGCTTGACTAATTGCTGATACATAGGCGCACTATATGTGAGAGTTGTAGCCGCTGCGTAGTGCGTGGTCAGTCATGATTCATGAGAGCTGCTGTCCGGCCGCCTGGTCAGGGGTCACCGTCTGGAGAAACTCCCTGTCATAGGTCAGATGATTCACAGCCAGCTCCAAGGTTCTTCTGTCCTGACTTTACAAAAGCAGCTTCCACAGAGTTTAATCCTCCCAAAGAGGAGAAGTGAAACACAGTCTCACTCTGTTTCAACAATAGTGCAGCACACAGCAGTGGGCAGGTCTATATTAGTCTATAATACGTCTTAAAGGTCACATGCAGGGTGCACTGCCCAGACTAGTGTTAATGTTAGCACAGTTCTATGTGCAGTCGATTTATTAGGCCGGAGGAGAAGGCCATATGCCATAAAACGCTAAGCAGCATTAACTCTGTGAGAAAATGATGGAAAGTTGTGGTTTCAGCTCCACTCTCTTTTATTAAGATAATATTATACTAAAGCAGCAAAATGGCATTATAATGTGAACATGTTCATGGGCGAATGTCAGCCGCCGACCACAGCCTCAGACCTCAACCACTGCGGCACAACAAAGGAAGCCCTGCCCATAGGAGGAAAAAGCTTCATGTTTTATGTTACTCTATATTGTCGATTTGTCATTATTTTAATCAAAAACCCAGTGCTGTGAAATGACTTGTCTGACATTAATACCCCCGTCGCAGCGAAGGTGAGTGTGTACGCTCTATTTTTGTGGCTGGTTAAATTAACATAGTAATGCCCATATGATGATGGAACAAGTGAATTCATCTTTCCCGGAGAAACCAAAGGGTCCACCGCACGGCCATTGTAGAACAGTGGAATTCTATCTGCTCTAAGTCACCGCTGGGTCTTATCCTCATTTGACAGAGAGAAATAACAAAAACATGAGCCTCGCCGCCGCAGCAGACGCGCTACTGTGGGCTGTGTTGCCACTCTTCATTTTACAGTAGCGCCTCTGGAACACATCTTCTGTATCACAACCTGGCAACCCGCGACCGAGCTCATCGCCTAAAATAACAACCTGCACTGCACCAGTATCCATCAAAGAATGAGTCAACGCTCCTCACTGTTTCCATTCGACTCCAAATAAAAACCCTTTGAGAAAATGCAAAATTGCTCCTCTACCATCCAGCGCCACATGCTCCAGGAGCCTTTAAGTGGACGGAGGCAGCAGGCGGTGACCTCACATCACGACGTCATTGTATTTTGACAGTTGCCCAATTTAATGTGGAAACGATTAAAGAAGGAAGACAAAGAGGGATTTCACCCATTACCCATTAAAGTTAACCACCAAATTACATGGGATTTTATAGGCCATAAATAAGAAAATGCTGCTGGATATTGCCCTCCTCGTGCCACTGTTGGAGCTCCCCCGAGAGGCCGCAGTGCCAAGCTCAGGGGGAGAGGCTCAGTGGGCAGCGGAGGAGCCGGCCACACGCAAAACACAACGATGAGGGGTGTACTGTGAGACGGGAGGGGGTGGGAACACGGGGGGTCTGCAGGACGGAGGACTGAAGGTGTTAGTGGATAAATAGGTGTAAGGCTCAGATGATTTGTTTTACTTGTTTTTATCTTGTTTTGGAATCTAACGGCTAAAATATCATCGAGATTTGAATTCTAAAGCTTAAAAATTAAGTACTGTATATGCACGTTTTCTTGTGGAGCATCTGGTTTCTTGATGTGCAGTTGTCCCTCATTATATCGCGGTTCACCTTTCGCTGTTTCGCAGATTTTTTTAGCTCAAATTTTCATGCTTTTTTCCATCGTCTGAACGTGCATTGTGTTCTGCGTCCTGATTGGCTGTTGGACTGTAGACCATTGTGTCGTGCGTCCTGATTGGCTGTTGGACTGTAGACCATTGTGTCGTGCGTCCTGATTGGCTGTTGGACTGTAGACCATTGTCCATCAGTCTCCTCCGTGCCGTGTCTCCTGTCCAGTACAGAATGTGTTCAGACAAATTTACATAAACGTTGGATCTCAGTGTGACTCTGAAGTGCTGTACGTTTGCGATTTGTTTTCTCCACCGACAAAACCCACAATGTCGATGAAACGTTCTGCACCGACAAAGACGCCTACGAAGGTTTGAACTTTGAGAGAGTTTAAACGAGAGAGAAATGTGAGAAAATGTTAACGCCTGTGTGAGAAAAGTGTATAAAGTGTGTGGTGAGGGGTTTTACAGACAAAAACATAGAGAATAATTGTAAAAAATAAAGCTTTTGCAGATTATTTTTAGAACATAACCCCCTGCGATAAACGAGGGACCACTCTAAAGCGCTTTGAGTGCCTTAAATTTGGAAAAGCGCTGCATAAAAATGAGACCATGCACCGTACTGTATCACTGGGAGTCTTTTTTTCAAATACAGAGACGTGGGCGGAGACAGGGGGTGGGTGAAAACAGCAATTTTCTCAGCGCTCAAGCATCAAATGAAGGAAAAAAAACAGGATTACTCACGCGTACATAAACCAGAACACAAGTTTAAGTAAGATAATGATGAGTGGTCATATAAACACGGTTAAAAATATCTCCCTTTTAATGTTTTGCCTGAGAAATCAAACAAATCTATCTCTATGGAGACAAGCACCGGGGCCAATAAAGGTCATATCTGCGGAGAAGCGATGCGTTTCTGCCTCATTTAGTTACAAGTTCACATTAAAAGAGCATCTGAACCCGTCTTGTCCTGACCCAACCTTTACCATTTCTTGGAAAACAGCGCAGCGCTCTTGGACACAGGATATCGTAAGGACACGCAGACATTAAGCCCAACAAATTAGACTAAATATATGACAGATCCTCTTACTCGCCAACTCCTCATGGTCCCGATCGTGTCAGCTGCCGCTTGTCAAGCTCTGTGATTCTTGGAAAGCGCAGGGCCACCTATTCACACTTCTGTCAAACAAATCCAACAGCCCCCCCACATCTCCTCACTTTCACCGTTTACGCCTCTCATCTGTGCCATTTGGTTGCAATTTCCAGCCAAAAAGAAGTTTACCTCACCCCTTCCCCCTTTCCCCTCACCGTTCTCTTCCGCTTCTGATTTGTATTATGGCATTTTTATGTGTGTTTTGTTTGTTCCTTTGTTACCGCTTTCATCTCACAGTCTGTCTGGCCTCATATCATTTTTAAAGTGGACCCAAATGCGTTCCCTGGCACTTGCGCAGACGCACTTCCAGTAAGTCTGAGGGATGAATCAAATATTTCACCAAAGAGGCTAAATAAATACATGTGTAAATATCCTCTTGGAAATGGTCTTCAGAGTGTGATTAGGCTGCTGTCTGCGTAAGGATGTGTGCAGGAGGGACCCGGGAAGATGGGAGCAATTGGGAGTGTCCGTTCGCCAGTGAATATGAGATAATTTAAATGCGTATTATGTCATTTTTTTCCCGGGGATTCCGCCTTTGTCTGAAATGTTTGATAGTAAAACATAATTAAGTGTATCCCTCGTGTATTTATTGCATTACAGGTGTGGTTAAAGCAAAAGAAAACGCATTCTTACAGAGAGTGGGGTTGCTAAAATGCACCAAGGCCTATTCACGTTATTCCGAAAGTTGCCGTCGTTTGGGTTGAATCGTTTTGGATGGAGCTGTTGATTCTGACAGAAAATGAGTTCTATTGGGACTACGGGGAAGAGAATTGTGAGGTGTTGACTTGGTTGGTTACGTGAAAACACAGAACATTTTACGCAAATCACTGTATATCCTCCTGAGACCCGAGCTCTTGCAGGACTTTATTTGCAAAAAGTATTAAGTGCTTGAACACATATATTGTAAAAAGCAAAATTAGAAACAATTGTGCCTCTAGGAACAATGTGTCTCATTTGTGCTGCTGACAGGAGCAGGAAGAGCTGCCTTTAAATAAAAATAAAATGCAATTAAAAAATAATAATAATAATAATAAAATAAAAATACAAAAATATAAAATCAAATAAAAAATAAATACAAAAATAAAATAAAAATAAATTAAAATAAAAAATAAATTAAAATACAATAAAAAAAAATCAAATCAAATAAATAAAAAACATAAAAAAATCAAATCAAATAAAAATAAATAAAAAAATAAAAATAAATAAATAAATAAATATTCTAAACTCCTAGAAATAGTCAAAATTGAACATGTTCTTGTTGCTGTTCTTGTAAAAAATTTGCACTGTGGCCTAAACAACCCAAAAGGTGTTGTCCACAGAAGAGGACACCAGGTCTCAGGAGGATATTAGATTTTTGAGGCGAAACTTTTCCTCTCACCGCAAAGAAAGCATGGTTTGGAGCGTTTAGAAGCGAAAGTGGGCTAATAAGTTTTGTGTGGCTGAATCCTGTCCACCTTCCCCCTGTGCTCCTGCCTTGTGTGAGTCCTTGCTGTGGATCGGAGGACTGATTTCCCATGTGTCCCTGATGGGCTGCTGCTTACTCGCTTCTGATTGATTGGTGCATCGAGCTCCCACCTGACCAATCCTGGGCCACACCTGCAGCCTCGTCCTCTATTTAGTCTCTTGACCTGCTTGAACCTGCTGGACTTTGAGGTCACTGTGCTATTTTCTATTGTCAGGTCTGAATTGCGCACTTCGTACCGCTCGAAGGACCTGGTCTACGAAGGGTGCTCCTCCGTGTAGCCTCCGTCGCCCGCAAAAGCCGTGCCGAAATGGGACAGGCCTATGCCACGGAGCGTACGTTACATTTCTTAGTAACTGACGGGTGCTGGCTAACGAGCTAAACGTTTAAAATGGGAATAATCACAGTTTTACTTTTACTTTTAATTCTTTATAATTTCATTCAAGAGTCAAGGTGTCGTCGTTGTCGCAGCCATTTATTTTGGTTTAGATTGGATAAAGTAAGGAATTAATCTTTCCCTTTGAATATAAATAGACAAATATAACGTTAGAGGTGATTTCTTCCCAATTGTAGCAAGTATTACACAACTTTATGAAAATATACCTCGTTTCTCCCGTAGAAGAAGTGACACGGGATACAGAAGTGCGCAAAGTCTGCTCGGATAAACGCTTTGTTCACGGCCGATCTCCATGGAAACACGGGGCACGTTTGTCGGTCGCATTCGTCGGGTGCATGAAATGAAACAGGCCTTCAAATGCAGCCGACGAAGTGTGAAACCGACGAAATGTGGAACCGACGAAGTGTGAAACTGTCGAATTGGGACACGGCAATTGTGTCTGGTGTGTCAGTCACTTTGATTTCATTTCAATTTGATTTATTTTTGTAAAGCCCCAAATCACAAAAGCGACTCTAAGGGCTGGACATGACCAACAGAAAGTTAGAAAATCAACAATGAATTATCAAGATATTGGTCAGTAGCAATCAGATTAATCAACAGAAAACAGGCAAATAGAGAACTGTCCTAGAACGTCCCTCCTTCTCGACGAGGAAACACTCAGAAAACCCAGTGAGTAAAAGAAAAACCTCAAGTCTGTAGAGCCAGGGCCCACTCACGTTTAGGGCCAGAGGGGGGGCTATTTATATGTCTGACTTTGTTGAATTTTGACTCGTTTACTGTTAGTTTATTTGTACTTTATGTGTGTGTCTCGTTTTCGTTTGTGACTCGTTTCTGTTTATAGGTCTATGTGACTCATTATTATTGAGACACTCACTTTTGTGGTTTCGTTAACTTTTACATTCCGGTTAATTCAATTACAACTTTATTTATACAATTTTACAACAACTTGGTTTCTGTTACTTATCCTGGCCATGGCAGAGCTGGGTCTTTCCGCAGATCTGACCTGTAACTTGGCGAAATATGGAGCAACACTATATAAAAACACTGTATAAAATGGATTTATAAGGGACTATTTGCTGGTTAAACTTTTGATATAGGAACTTTTAATACAAGATTTGGCTTCACGAATGCTATTTAAGACATTTATAATCACACCTGCACCTGTTTTTAATGTTTTAAATAGATTTACGCAATGTTTTGTTTGTTTTTCTTTGTATTATTCTGTATTTTAACTGGATGCTCATGAAAAAAGAGCGTCTGGTATTCTGATCCGGCGCTCCCTGTGTAAATAAAGATAAATAAAATGAAATAAAATATAAGTCAGGGAAGGCAATCACATCTCCGTGCAGACAAATCATCTACCAAATAAGATCCACAGTGCTCTTTTAAAGGTTCTTATAGTTGGAGGTGACTAAGACTTCCAGGGGTGATGGTGACGGAAGCGTTAGCATGCCGTTAGCTGTTGGCATTTTGTCTCTGGCCTATGTGTTAATGTGATTCATTTCAGTCAGACGGTCTACGTTACAAACCGTGATGCTAGTTTTGACTCAGACGTGGCAAATTCTTAGGGCTCGTCAGATGGTCCATAGGCCTCTAAGTCGGCGTAACCTTGACTACACTATAGCCTCTGATAAATACTGCCATTCAAGTTATATTTGAACACCACCTGCTTCCACCGCAGACTGGAAACCTCTCACAATAGAATCCCGCGGAATAATAGCTCTGACCTGGTATGCCCTGCCCAAATCAAACGTCAAAGCTCGCAAATTCTTACTGATCGTACTCTATCTCGTGAAGTTAGTGAATAGATGCAGACAGGGTTTTACAGAGGCAGCTAAAACCCGTGCTTTAGGGCAAGACCAGGTACGTGAAGCAGGGGATTGGACGGGGAGGGGGTAAAAGGGGGCGGTTGTTGTCCTTGCCTGACCAGCCAGTCCCTTCTACAGTCTAATCCAACCCAGAAGGACGTGTAACCGGACAGAAGGAGGGGGTGAAAATGTCCAGTTTCGTCATCAAAAACATACCTGGAGTTGTGTTTAGTTTCATTCACACGTGTTTGAATTGAAGGGGCCATGCGTCTCTCTGGTTGGTTAATCCGTCTGTCAGTCACGCCCCCTGAAATCGAGGAGACACGTCTTACACGTCTTTGTAAAGTTTTGTCAGAGCGTGTAGTTCTGTAGTTCTGGACGGGTAACCCCAGGGTCTAAGGGGCCCAGGATCGGACCCTCCTCCTATTTAATTTATATTAGAGGGGGGGATGTGTGAGGATTCTTGCTCCGGGTTTCCAAATTTTTGTTGATGAGTCTGAATTCAAGAGTAACTGTTTACAAAATAATACTATCTGTGTTAAATCTGTTTGGTTGTTCATTTCTTGTGTTTAAGACTTGAACTGTTATGGTTGTTATGGTTGTTATGGGCGACAGTCGAGTGTTTGTCCACAGATCTGAAGATTAGAAGTACGAATCCTGCTCTCGACACCAGCAAGTGTGTGTTAGCATGCTAGTTGTTGTTATCTTTACTGTCACATCAACACTCTGGTTTCTGAGAGTTGTGAAAAACTTGTTCCGGTGGATGATTAGCGGTTTGAATCCCAGTCTCGACATAAACGTCATCGGTTTGAGCGGTCAGATCCACTGACCCACAGGTTGGCGGCGCGATTCCAGCTCCCACAGATGAATGCTGTCGTTGTGTCCTTGGGCAAGACGAGTCCTTGGATGAATGTGTGTGGTTCCTTGATGTAAAGTGGTTTGAGTAACTCGAAGGTGAAAAAAACGCTTTACAGTGGTCCCTCGTTTACGCTCTAAAAATACCCAACAGCAGGCGAAATCCGCGAAGTATCAGCTTCATTTTTTATAATTATTCTCTATGTTTTTGTCTGTAAAACCCCTCACCACACACTTTATACACTTTTCTCACACACTCTTCCTTCATCTTCCTTCTTTTTTCTTTCTTTCTTTGTTCTTTTTCTTTCTTTTTTCTCTCTTTCTTTTTTCTTTTTCTTTCTTTCATTTTCTTTCTTTTTCTCTTTTTTCTGTCTTTTTTCTTTATTTCTTTTTCTCTTTCTTTCATTTTCTTTCTTTCTTTTTTTCTGTCTTTTTTTCTTTATTTCTTTTTCTCTTTCATTTTCTTTCTTTCTTTTTCTCTTTTTTTCTGTCTTTTTTTCTTTATTTCTTTTTCTTTCTTTTTATCTTTCTTTCATTTTCTTTCTTTTTCTCTTTTTTTCTTTTTCTCTTTTTTCTTTATTTCTTTTTTTTCTCTTTGTCTTTCTTTCTTTTTCTTTTTTCCTCACCACACACTTTATACACTTTTCTCACACAGGCGTTAACATTTTCTCACATTTCTCTCTCGTTTAAACTCTCTCAAAGTTCAAACCTTCGTAGGCGTCTTTGTCGGTGCAGAACGTTTCATCGACATCGTGGGTTTTGTCGGGGAGAAAACAAATTGCAAACGTACAGCACTTCAGAGTCACACTGAGATCCAACGTTTATGTAAATTTGTCTGAACACTAAAAAAATCAGCAAAACGAGACTGTGAAAGGTGAATCGCGACACAGTGAGGGACAACTGTATAAAAATGTGCCCATTTATCAAGGCTGACCCGTGTGAGTCCACCCCACTGTCCCATGTTCCACTCTCCCGTGTTTTTCTGATCACCTGCCGGCTGCCCCGCCCACCACACCTGAGCGCCTCCAGTATTTAAGGACCACGAGACTCTGGCAGTCCGCTGTTTCACAGAGCGGTAAAACCTAATCCAAGATCATCTGCCTCTGATTTTTTCCATGTGCTAATCTTTTGCTAGCCAGTCATTCCTGCCTGTAATAAAACTTTAAAGCATGTATTTCTCTTTGCCTGCAGTTGTAAATCCGATCTTGTGCTAAGTTTAACTTTTCAGATGGCTCATGTTTTGGGTATTTTGCCGATTAATATTAAGGCGATAGTAAATTGCTAGTTACACGCCAGGTCTTTCTATAAGTTTGATTTGGGGAATCTGTAGCGTTTTAAGGTTCTAAATGATAAAAAAATTGACTCTTTTGAGCTTTACGTCATGTTATAATGTTGTTATCTCCTCAAAAACAGACCTGGAGTTGTGTTTCGTTTCATTCACACACATTTATCTACATCTCCCAAGCTCAAAACGCTCTGTTCCACTTTGTGATGTCATGAAGTGGTAGTTTTCAAGTTTAACAGCTCCTTTTACCTTTAGTTCAGTAGAAATGGGCAATTCCAGGTGCTGAAATGACCCAAATGATTCTAGTGAAGTCGTATGGAGTTTAAAACACTGTGAAGCACTTCCTGTATTACCACACGATGACATCACAAGGTGGAACAGCGTGTTAGAACTCCGCCTAAAAATATACAGGTGTGATGTGCGTTAAACATGTGCGAATGAAACAAAAAAAACACAACTCCAGGTCTGTTTGTGACGAGGAAACATTAGAACACAGATCAGAAATAGCGTAATATGTCCCCTTTAAATACTGCGACCTTTTTGGAGTGATTCACCGGTGTCTGGTTGTTTTCTAAATCCGCCGCTATAAACTCACAGTATAGTACGAGTCGGAGCCCGTGTGATAAAGTTGGAACATGATTCAGAAAAGCCAATATATTTCTGGTATCTGTAAACGTCTTGATTATGCAGCAGTGACAGGGCCTCCCCACACTTTTTCCTCTCTGGCACAAACTCGTACATGTTTGACCGCTGTGAGCCGTGAGCTGGCATCGGCCCTGTTTATGTGTGGCTATTGTGTCTGCTCTGAGTGGTCATTGTATTCCAGACATGTGGTATATGGACTTGCCGAATGAGTCACTCCTCCCAGCGTCTGTTGTCTACGCCTGCCGTCTCCGAGAGGTTGATTAACGCAGCATCACTGGACCGACCGGAACTGACCAGATGGGACCGGATCCGACCGCACCTCAAACACTCTCTCCAAAACAAGAGCGAAACCCCAGAGCTGCCGAGTCGCTTCTGTGTATAAAAAAAACCCAAACGTGCTCCTAAGTGGCACTTTCATGTCGTAATTATAATTTTTCGCATTTTTCCAGTTCTTTTTCACGTTAAAAGCATCTACCTGTTTTTTTTTCTGTCTTAAAAAACTCGAAAAACAGAAGCGGTTCATTTTACGGTTTGCAGTGATGCGTGTAGAGCGTCCTAATTACTAACCACGATGAGTTTATAAGCGGTTTTCGCAGCTCGCACAGACCGGAGCGGAGTTTTGCGGCGACAGTAAAGCTGACGACAATTGGCATGCTAACGCGCACTTCTGGATTATCGGACAATAAAGTGATTTTTAATTACAGTAGACGCGGAGGGCAGCACGCGGTGGACTTATTTTGACCTCAAGAGCCGCTTATGCAATTAATCTGTACTGGGGCGAGACGAACTTTGCTCAAATACACGGAAAAGAATTGGGTCAAAAACATAATTGGGCGACAGCGGCTCAGTTTGTAGAGTGTTTGTCCATTGATCTGAAGGTTTGGCAGTTTAAATCCCACTCTTAACATAAACGCAGGGCCGGTTCAGACTATAAGCGGACTGAGCAGCTGCTTAGGGTCCCGAGGTCACCAGAGGGCCCCCAAGAGTCCATACATTTATACTGAAAATAATTTAATATATCAGTTTATTGGACGCAGGGCTTGTGTGTTGACAACAGCCTAAATATCCCTTAAAACAATTGCATTTATTTTACATTTATAGTCACAAAATATCTACTGTTTAATACGTTTGTTTTTGCGTCGGGCAGAGGTGAGGGCAGCTCTGTGTTTACACTGGTGCAAGGACCCGACATAATGGATATTTCAGCCCACTATCGCCAACCACCGAAGAAGCTGGAGGACGTGTCTGGGGTGAGGGAAGTCTGGGAGTCCCTGCTTAGACTGCTGCCCCCCCTGCGTCCCAGTCCGAGGATAAGAGGAAGACAATGGATGGATGGATGTCGACAACTGGAACACATAAAAAAATCATTAAAATCTACCAGAAACGAAGAAAAAATGTCTAGAATTGTAAAAAATCTTGATCTCCGTCTTATCTGTTTGTGTTCTGTTCTTGTGACTGTGGTCGTTGTGACATTCTGGATGTTTTTAGTCCGATGTTGGTCATATAAACACAGAAACAACTGGTCAAAGTGATGAGAGCAGAGTCAGGATGTTGTCAAATGTGAATCACCAATAGGGGACAAAGTTCAGAGACAAGTTTAGCCCCGGGGAAAGCTAGAACCGGCCCTGCGTCGAACACTTAACCCGGAGTCTGTGCACACCGGTGTATGAATGTGTGTGTGAACGGGTGAGTGGTCCTTTGAGGTAAAGCACTTTGACTGACTTGAAGGTGGAAAAGCGCTGTATAAAAAACGTTATTAAAATATGTGCATCTCATTAGTGCTCATTACGGAGTGACACGTAACATAACACACACCATTTCGCTCGTTGATTCTTTGTTGGGCCTATTCCTGGGGGGCTGGAGTATCTCATTTTGTTTTTCAAAGGCTTGGCCGCTTGTTGCTATCTGAAAATCTGGCAACCCTCACAAAACCCCAGGAAAGAACCCCTTCTACAAATAGAACACATCATAACATGACCAAAATATTTTTATTGGTGTGATTTGTGGAAAACCCAGCTCTATATTGTCTCGCTGCCCCCGGTTACAGCGCAGTTGAAATAAATGTTTTCTTTATCGTGCAGAACTTGTGAAATTTGCCAACGTCAACTTCCCCAAAAGCTCTTAAGGCATCTTATGAAAGCGTTACAAAACAGTTATGCATTTTGAATAAGCCAATGGTATCGTCAACAAGCAATCAAAGAAGAAGCAAGTGCGCTATGCATGCTAGCCCCGAGCCTGTTCGAACTGATACAGATCACCTCAAGTCTAAATGCAAATCGCGGGACATGAAAAGGAGGTCGGCTCGTTCATACCGCATATTTCGTACGTGTGTTTTTCCCATAAAACAAAACTTCCTCTCGCTCAAGCACACAAAATCCACTCCTGCGTAGCTTTCGCTGTATATAAAACACTCGGCAAAGCTAATATTTTTACAGTAGCAGTCGATCTCTGTTCCGTCGTGTCAGAGTGAAATATCAAGTGCGGGGCCGTGCGTATGAAAACCAACCCGAATTTAAGAGGTGCAAAGGAGAACGGGACGGAGTCGTGACATCACCGGGGTGTATTACGGCTAAGAATATGACAAAAAGGCGGAAGAAAGGAACGCGGTTTTTGTTTCAAACCACGACCGAGGGAGCTGACCTGAAAGGGCCCTGATGGTTTCTGAGTTCAGACAGACCTCAGATCTCAGATAGACTTTGGCAGAGTAACGCGAGGAAAGGGCGCTGTGGTCAGTGATAGGGGTTACTTAAGGATTTAATACAAACTGTGGTGGAGGGTAACGAAGTAAAGTACTAAATTACAGTACTTAAGTATGCATTTTAGGGATCTGGACTTAGTTTAAGTGGGTATTTTTTTACTTTTACTTCACTACATTTAAGAGCAGGTATGTGGACTTTCTGTTCCACAATGTTTTTGACCTAGACTGAAAAGTAAAACTGTTTTTTAATATAGTTTGAGAGCTGCTGAAAAGACTGAGAGTTTATTTGTTATCAAGTTCATTTGAGCAAACAAAAATATCTAAATACATTAAAAAATCAATTGTTTCTGTTGCACAAATCTGTACGTTTGAAGCCTTATCACACCTCAAACTCTGCGCAAAATACTTTTACTTTTTACTCTTGTGTACACTTTAAAACTTTCACTTTAATACTTTCACTTTAGTAGCTTTTTCATGTGATACTTTTACTGTTACTTGAGTATTTTTGCTCCGGTATCTGCACTTTCTTCTTATCTATCTGTCTTATTCTGTAAAGCACTACAGGGCAAATTGTGCTGTACAAATAAACTTGCTTTACCTTGTACTTTTACTTAAGTAACAGACTGTAGTACTTGTTCCAGCACTGAAACAACGAGCCACCACTGTGCATCTCTGTTGTCTTAGCCCTCACAACCTGTTAAAGCGTTTTCGTGTCTTTTATGTGGCAAAAAGGTGCATTTTTATGGGCTAATTCTCCATAGAACTGAATATGAGTGCATGAGTGTAAATATATCCCTGGATATGGGTCCAGCAGCTGCGTGCCTATTGGGTAAATGAACGGTAATTGGTTGCTAGGGTGAACTCTATGATTGTCCAGTAAAGTCATTCCTGCGGATGAGTTACTGGCTCAAGATCTGGAGAAAGTTGTTGCTAATAGGTTGTTAAAGGGCCCGTATTATGCTGTTTTCTGATTTATGTTATAATGCTGTTTCCTCATCAAAAACAGACCTGGACTTGTGTTGTGTTTTGTTTCATTCACACATGTTTAACGCACAAACCCTGCAGATTTAGGCCGAGTTCTTCTCTCAAACGGAAAACAAAGTCTACAGGAAGTGCTCCACTGTGTTTTTAAACTCCGTACACCTTCATTTCTAGAATAATTTGGATGATTTCAGCACCTGGAATTGCCAATTTCTACTAAGCAAAAGGTAAAACGTAGCTTGAAAACGACCACTTCATGACATCACAAGGTGGAACAGAGCGTTTTGAGCTTTGGAGATGTAGACAATAATTAATAATGCAGCTTCAAGTTTGTTTTGGATGAGGTGACGAGGTTACAGGAGTCAGTTTTGTGTTTTGAAAAGATGCAGAGAGAACACAATCACTGCACCATTAGCTGTACCAACAAACAGAAACATACATACATTGTGCACGATTAAAGGCGATGTACCTGGATCTTAAAGTTAATTTCAGACAGTTTGCAGTTGTCCAAAGTTATTCCTCACTTCCTCACAGTCCAGTCACGCTAATTACGCTAAATGATAAGTGCTCACATTTTTTTTTATACAGCGTTTTCCACGTTCACGTCACTCAAAAGCGCTTTACATCAAGAAACCACTCACTCGTTCACGCACACATTCATACACCGGTGTACGCAGACACCGGGGGCGAGGTGGGTTAAGTGTCTTGCCCAAGGACACAACAAAAGCCTTCATCTGTGGGAGCTGGAATCGCACCGCCAACCTGTGGGACGGTGGATCCGCCCACTTAACCAATGATGTTTACGTCGAGACTGGGATTCGAACCAGCAATTACTCGCCGCGACAAGTTCATAAGTGCTTTTAATCACGTGTTTTGTTATATTTTTGTAACATAGTATTTTGGAGTTTTCGTGTCATAAATGGCTTAAATTTTTGTTTGTTTTTACATAAATTAATTCTATAACCAAAAAAAATTCTTACCCCCAAACAAAATTTTAAGCTCATTTATTTGCAGTGTTTTAAAGGTACTACAAAAAAAACATCAAAACACAACGCAGCGGAGTTTGGACGTTACGGTAAAGCTAACGACAACTAGCATTGAAGAAAAGGAAAAACATTTAAAGTTGGGAAAGCGAGCTGGTGCGACTGTCCCGAACGCAACACTGACTACGACTAAAAAGTTCCGCTGGTGGCTGCTGAATCGTGATTGGTTGAGGAGTGAGAAGGGGTGGTTGCTGATTGGTTGAGATGGTTGCTGGGCTGGATTATCTGAATAATAATGATAAAAACTGTGAAAACCTAACGCCTAAACCAGGAACGTCATAAACAAATTAAAACAACACAGATAATACAGATAAAATTACACTCTTGTTAACTAGCATGCTAACACACTTGCGTCATCCGTCCATTTTCTTCCGCTTATCTAGAGCTGGGTCACAAGGCAGGAGTCTAAACAGGGACTCCCAGACTTCCCTCACCCCAGACACGTCCTCCAGCTCCTTCGGTGGGACCCTAAGACGAGACATAGTCCTTCGGCGCGTCCTGGGGCCTCCTTCCAGCGGGACATGGGGGCATCCGGAACAGTTTATCGGACAATAAAACAGCTTATAATTAGACGCAGACACATATTTTGCACATATTTTGACATCCAGAGCTGCTTATATAACACGTCTGCACCGGGGCGAGACTAAATTAGCTCGACGCGGGGCCTGTAAAGTGTAGATTATGTATATTTTGTATACCGCAATGATAGAATGAAGAGTAATTATCTCGTGTGTTTTTTATGGGACAAGGCTTTTTTACGGTGGCACTGGGTCAGTCAGCTGCCTCCCTCAGGTCAGAGTGGGTTTAGTCCCGAGGCCACACAGATGCTCGGCCTTGAGAAGCAGAAAAGCAGCCGTATTTATCCCGCTTGTAGCTGATTTCGGGAGCGGGGGAACAATGCTTTCTTTATGGCACCGGCTTGATCTTGCTTACAGGTCACACTGCCAATAATGGTCAACGCATACCTCGCCTCGCTTTGTCCACGGCGTAAATCAGTTTCGGCTCGCTCACACTTTTGCAACGTAAGCCCTTGTTTTACAGTCTTTGAGTTATGGTGATAGTAATAGAGTTTTCCCTCGAAACACAAAGAGGAGGAAAGACAAGAAGGCACGGCTGTTAAGGCAGAGTACAGTGTGTGCTTTGAGGAACAATTCCGTCTAAAGCTGCTCTGGAACTTACCATACTTAGAGATTTGTAATGTAAGTGTTCATCCGACAGGCTCCGGTTACAAGGAGACAGAAAGAGGTGTTCCTCCAGATTACAGCCCCTCGTTCTGGTCTTGCGTGTCCTTTGTGAGGATTAGGACGGGCACAATGGAGTCAGACGGAGCAGCAGTGCCAAAGAGAGTTGAATCAAAACAGCAGGTTTAACACAGTGACCATGGAACGGGCCACGACTGCGACTGTAACGTATCTCATTAGACCACAGATAAATCCATGGGCAGTTTGGGTGGTTTTTTTTGCGGGGGAAGGGGGGAGGCTTTCGAAAAACAATAACAAGAACGTTTTGCCAGACGTGTTCCCAAACAAGGAGATCATAACGGAATGACACGGAATGACACGCATTGAAAAAAAGGTGATGAGAGATGACGAGTTGTGGCTAAACGCTCGATTGCAAATGATTTAATTGAGATTTGCAGCGTCGCGGTTGATTAATAGCGGCGTTGAAAAGGAAGTTTGAGGTTCCGGGGCTTCGACAAGAGACGCACCGAGATTTAGAGGCGATGGAGGTTTAGTCGGTAGAGCGTTTGTTCACTGAGCTGAAGCTTGGTCGTTCGAATCCGCTCTTGACGTGAACATCGTTGGTAGAAAGGTAAGATCCAGCGCGATTCCAGCTCCCACACAGATCAGTGCTGTTGTGGTGTCCTTGGGCAAGGCACTTAACCCGCCTCGTCCCAGCTTCTGTGCACGTTGGCGTATGAACCGCGGGGTAATTCCTTGATGTAAAGCGCTTTGAGTGGTGGAAAGGTGGAAAAATGCTATAGAACCCGATCTGTCAATAACTGAAATGAATCAATACCAGAGAAAACTGAATTTATTTCCTTTAAATAAAAATAAAATGACAAAAACTGATCTAAAAAAAGTCAAACATTATGAGACTTTCTGGACTTTCTTTCTTATTACATCAGTTTTATGTCTGATATTTGGAATCAAAACCAAAATCAGATCAGCAGCGGTGGAAGAAGTACTCAGTTTTGTTACTTAAGTAAAAGTACAGGTACAGAGGTAAAAACTTAATAAAAGTACTCAGTTTTGTTACTTAAGTAAAAGTACAGGTACAGAGGTAAAAACTTACTCAATAAAAGTAAAAGTATCATATGAAAAAATCTACTTAAGTAAAAGTATTCAAGTACCTGTTTAAAATGTACTTAAAGAGTAAAAAGTAGAAGTATTTCACTCAAGTGTTGTTCATTTGTTAAAGTGTAAATGTAGAGATATTGATTCAAAATAAAACACATTTTGGTCGGCAACAAAACAAATCAATATCTACATTTTTCTTATGAGTTTTGTTTACAGTTGTCCCTCGATATATCGCGGTTCAACTTTCACCGTCTCGCTGTTTTGTGGATTTTTATTTTTCATGCTTTTTTACTGAGTATGAGCGTGCATTGTGTCCTGCGTCCTGATTGGCTGTTGGACTGTAGACCATTGTGTCCTGCGTCCTGATTGGTTGTTGGACTGTAGACCATTGTCCATCAGTCTCCTCCGTGCCGTGTCTCCTGTCCAGTACAGAATGTGTTCAGACAAATTTACATAAACATTGGATCTCAGTGTGACTCTGAAGTGCTGTACGTTTGCGATTTGTTTTCTCCCCGACAAAACCCACAATGTCGATGAAACGTTCTGCACCGACAAAGACGCCTACGAAGGTTTGAACTTTGAGAGAGTTTAAACGAGAGAGAAATGTGAGAAAATGTTAACGCCTGTGTGAGAAAAGTGTATAAAGTGTGTGGTGAGGGGTTTTACAGACAAAACATAGAGAATAATGTAAAAATAAAGCTGATACTTTGCGGATTTCGCCTGTTGCGGGTTATTTTTAGAACGTGACCCCCGCGATAAACGAGGAACCACTGTACTTTATTTATTTTCAGGATGTTTCCAGGAACATGGTAAAAATAACTCTAACTTTTAACTTTTCAGTCCAGTTCAAAAATGTACAGTAGAAAGTCCAGATACTGCGCTCAAATGTAGTGAAGTAAAACGTCTCCACTGTAAAATGCACTAAAGTAAAGTGCAGATACCTTAAAACTCGACTTAAGTACACGACTTTACTCCTTGTACTTCTTTACCTTTACGTGGCACTTTGGGTTGGTGGAACGTAACAAAAGGATGTTAAAACCAGGTGTAGAACAAAACCGGAGCGTAGAGACGTGGTCCAAAAAAGAAAAATTAGATTTATTCTTACTAAATAATTTTCAAAACTGGATACAAAAAATAAAAAAACAACTAGATAATACAAAAATAAACTTCAAAATGATTAAAAGTTGCTGCAGCGGAGGACGCATTGGTCGCTGATGTGGCGGCAGCGTCTCCGGGCTTTTATCCCCCAGTTGATAATTGCTGATGGAGCGGGTGGGGCTCATCCACCCGTGGGTGGATGTGGCGGGTGGAGGCAAAGCCAAACGCAAAAAGGGCCAGTTGTCTTCCACTTCTGCAGCTCAGTGCATCTCCACCTTCAACCAAAAACGTGAAATAGGTCAAATCCTCCAGCTGAGATCGTCCCGTCCAAACCTGGCTCCACACCTGAAGCTGGGCCCCTGGGTGAGGCTCTACGGCGCCCCCCTGCTCCTGACAGATCGTCCCAGTGACTTCGAAGAACGGGTCAAACGCGGAGCAGAAGTTTTCTTGGAATCCAAACCTGACTGAGGCCGTCTGATGTGAGATATTTAAGTTGGCTCAGGAGATTACACTCTTTCGTAGCTCAGTCAACATTCAGACATTTTTTCCTCTCGTGTCTTTCTGAAGCTTCTTTCATAATAGCCGTTGATTAACACGTGAGAGCTGAACCCGGCGCGTTTATCAGCTTCATTCACAGAAACACGGATTGCCTGAGCACACACAACACTACACCCTCCCTGACGCTGCTCGAAACCTTCAATTAAAAAGGAAAAAAACAGGCCAAGACAGGAGACAGGCTGCACGTTGTTAAGCTGCAGAGTTAAGTTATTGGATCAGTCTTTTTTTGGTGAGATTTATCTAAGGCGTAATGTCATAAGCGTATCATCATCACAATGGCTCCTCATCCACAATTACAGCACTTTTGGAGCGCGGGGATCTTTGAAGTCCCAGACGAGGAACGCAAACAGAGAATACGACGGCGCAGCGGCTGAGACAAAGAAACAAAACGGACTGTAAGAGGAGATGATCATGGAGGGTCGAGGTGAGGGATGTGAACGAGCCGAGGGGTTCTGAAGTGTTCTGAGGTGTTCTGAAGTGTTTTGAGGTGTTCTGAAATGTTTTGGGGTGTCCTGAGGTGTTCTGAAGTGTTTTGAAGTGTTCTCAGGTGTTTTGAAGTGTTCTTAGGTGTTCTGAGGTGTTCTGAAGTGTTTTGAGGTCTTCTGAAGTGTTCTCAGGTGTTTTGAAGTGTTCTCAGGTGTTTTGAGGTGTTCTGAAATGTTTTGGGGTGTTCTGAGGTGTTCTGAAGTGTTTTGAGGTCTTCTGAAGTGTTTTGAGGTCTTCTGAAGTGTTCTGATGTGTTCTGAGGTGTTCTGAAGTGTTCTGATGTGTTCTCAAGTGTTCTGAGGTGTTCTGAAATGTTTTGAGGTGTTCTGAGGAGTTCTGAAGTGTTTTGAGGTCTTCTGAAGTGTTCTGATGTGTTCTGAGATGTTCTGAAGTGTTCTGAGGTGTTCTGAAGTGTTCTGAGGTGTTCTGAGGTGTTCTGAGGTGTTCTGAACTGTTCTGAAGCGTTTGAAGTGTTCTGAGGTGTTTTGAAGTCTTCTGGGGTGTTCTGAGGTGTTCTGAAGTGTTCTGAGGTGTTCTGAAGTGTTTTGAGGTCTTCTGGGGTGTTCTGAGGTCTTCTGAACTGTTCTGAAGCGTTTGAAGTGTTCTGAGGTGTTTTGAGGTCTTCTGGGGTGTTCTGAGGTGTTCTGAACTGTTCTGAAGCGTTTGAAGTGTTCTGAGGTGTTTTGAAGTCTTCTGGGGTGTTCTGAGGTGTTCTGAGGTGTTCTGAAGCGTTCTGAGGTGTTCTGAGGTGTTCTGAGGTGTTCTGAAGTGTTCTGAGGTGTTCTGCACCTGCACCTGTCAGGTTAAATTCGTGGAACTTTTTAATAACGGCATATTTTCTGTGGTGGAGCATAACAAAGTAAAAGTAGTAAAGTCCTGTGTTTAGTGCATGTTCAGTATCTGGACTTTACTTAAATAGATTTGAAATTGGATAGTTTTTACTTTTGTTTCACTACATTTGAGAGCAGGTATTTGTACTTTCCACTCCACTACATTTTTGAACCAGATTCAATTTATTTATTTATTTTTTTATTATTGCATAAGACCTTCTGAAAAGGCTGAAGGTTTATTTTTAAAACAAATTTAGCACAAAACTGCATCAAAATCACCACATTGGAAGCTTCGTAGGAGTTCAAAATCTGTGCAAAATACAAATATATTTTCAAACAGGTACTTAAATACTTTTACTTAAGTCGATTTTTTCATGTGATACTTTTACTTGAGTCTTTTTTTTTTTTCTCCGATATCTGTACTTTCATTTAAGCAACAAAAAACAGTATTTCGTCCACCTCTGGATATCAAATTTCATGTCATATTTCATAAACATGATCTCTGTTTCTCCAGATACGAGACAAATATTGATTTAACTCATAACAAAAGTAGAGTTCATATTTTCTTAGTTACAAAAACAATTTATATTTACCGTTCTGACGTTTTCAAGCTCATTATCCAATCAGAAAGTAGAATCTGTGACTAACACCAGTTGTACTTAAAACATAAAAAGACTCAGATATGAAAAGTCAAACCTGGATCCTGGGTCAGTGCTAGTGCAGCGTCTGCAGCTCAGGGACTGAACTCTGGAGGTTCTGAGCTTCACATGAGGAAAGTCCATAAAGTGACAAAGAGAAAAAAGGGATTTGTCCTGAAAATGTAGAATAGGACTCAGATTCAGGACTGGACCAGGACTAAACCAGGACTAAACTGGGACTAAACCAGGGCTAAACCAGGACTAAACCAGGACTAAACCAGGACTAAACATGGACTAAACCAGGGCTAAACCAGGACTAAACATGGACTAAACGGGGACTAAACTGGGACTAAACCAGGGCTAAACCAGGACTAAACATGGACTAAACGGGGACTAAACTGGGACTAAACCAGGGCTAAACCAGGACTAAACATGGACTAAACGGGGACTAAACTGGGACTAAACCAGGGCTAAACCAGGACTAAACCAGGACTAAACATGGACTAAACGGGGACTAAACTGGGACTAAACCAGGACTAAACCAGGACTAAACATGGACTAAACATGGACTAAACGGGGACTGAACCAGGACTAAACCAGGACTAAACATGGACTAAACCAGGACTAAACCAGGACTAAATCAGGGCTAAATCAGGGCTAAACCAGGACTAAAGAAAGACTAAAACAGGACTAAACCAGGACTAAACCAGGGATAAACCAGGACTAAACCAGGGCTAAACCAGGACTAAACTAGGGCTAAACCAGGACTAAAGAAAGACTAAACCAGGACTAAACCAGGGCTAAACCAGGACTAAAGAAAGACTAAACCAGGACTAAACCAGGACTAAACCAGGACTAAACCAGGGCTAAACCAGGACTAAACCAGGACTAAACCAGGACTAAACCAGGGCTAAACCAGGACTAAAGAAAGACTAAACCAGGACTAAACCAGGACTAAACCAGGACTAAACCAGGATTAAACCAGGACTGAACCAGGACTAATTATTGTTTAGTAGCGTCTCCAAGGACACAAGGACAACAGTAGCTCATTAGCTCAGCTGGTAGAGTGTTCGGTCACTGAAGGTTGGTGGTTCGAATCCCGCTCTCAACATAAAAAAACCAAACATCATTAGTCGAGCGGTGACCCACAGGTTGACGGTGAGATTCCAGCTCCCACAGATGAATACTGTTATGTCCAAAAAAAAGTGTCATATAAAAAAGTGTGTGTGTGTGTGTGACAAGTAGGTGACAAACCCTTCCCCAGAAAGTTACATAGTACACCTTTAAATCCTCAAGTCGAAATGGCAAAGACTTAAATTCCACAGCAAGATCACATCTGCTCAGATGAAACAAAAACCTTCTTGTCTTCGCTTTTTGGCAAGCCTTGTTAACGTATGCTCCTTCCTTCTGAAAAATGGCAGTGTACCATTTGCTAAAGAGGAGGGGAGGACCATACTTTCAAACAGTTACCATGGCAAAGAACATATCAGGTCAATTCAAAAGTCTCGCATACTGAGTAAACAGCCACATCTTCCTGACATAAATGGAATCTCCCTTGCGGACGGCCTTGTTTTGAGACTGGATCATTTTCGGAGAGTATCTCTGAAATAATGACCCGTGTGTGTGCGTGTGTGTGTGTGTGTGTGTGTGGGTGGTGTTTTGTTTTTTGAATGACCTTAGAATCTCTCGACTGGTGGGAAGAAGAAAATATTGTTCAGTTGACAGTACGTAACCCCTGCACTATTTCTTGGTCGGACCCTGGGGGCTTCTGGAAAGATTTAACATTCAAAGAAAATGAATTTGATATCATGAGCAAAGGCTGAAAAATGCTTCCGACGTTTAAGCCACTGTAATGAAAAACTATTGAGCAAGTCCAAATGTTAAAAAGGTTTAGGTCATTTGGGTTGACTTCTATATTGTGTGTGTATGATTTGAAATAACAGGCTGATTGAGAGCTCGGTCTGTTTGCTTGTTTGGGGCTGTCTAGGCTCAGTCTTATGGGACATGGGCCAAACTGGTTGCATATGTTGGAAGACTATGACAGGAGTTCAGTCACTTTGTATTTCTTGAGCGCACACACACACACGGTGAAAAGGCCTCTGTATAAACAATATGTTTTTGGCCCTCTCACACGTTCATGAATTATGAATGCATGTGTGTGTTAGCTATTGCACAACGCCGTGAGGTTTAACCCTTGAGTTAGGGTGAAGCATCAAAAGTAGAATGGGTTTGGGACATAAGAAAGTACAATTATCTCCAGTGAAATCGTTGTCTTCGCTCCAAACTATATTTAAATGTAAATTGTCTATGACACGATTTCGTTCGCGACATCTGCCCGATTGCCAACTCTTAAAGGAACGATATTGTCTCATCATGTGCGACAGTGAACATGAGTGTCACGGCCAAACACCGTCGAGCTGCCAGACCATAGGCTCCTGGTTATGCGTTTCCGTCAGTTTTTGTAATTTACATTCAAAGGCTTGTCCCGTCCCGTTGTGTGAGTTTGTGTTTCAAGCCTATATAGTAACTGATGACTCACGTTGTTACAAATACAACTGAATACTCACATCGGGGTTATTTCGTCTTCCTAAGCCACAACAATATGTTTTTGTGTCTGCCCAATAGCGTGCGTGTGCCTAGCCTCACATCATGACCACAGAGAACACACTTCAATAAACTTTCCCTTTGTGACGATGCAACATTTACAGGAATCTGGCGAAAACAAACAGCCTAATTTGTCTTGATTTCTGAGCTCGTTCTGATTCGACATGTCTGCCTCGTTTGATAGCGTCTGTCTGCATCATTTGCGGCTTTGGTCCTGTTGAATGCCTTTCCTTCGCCCGTTGGGTTTCAGGCCACTGCTAAGCACGCAGCCATGTAAGGTAATTCATGTGTTTTTCATGATCATTAATACCCGAGACATCTGTCTACGTTTGCGCTCATTACTTGGCAATATCTCCAACGTTTTGCTGCGGAGCCTGCCACAAAATCAAAAACATATTTGTGCCAATCTTATCTCACAGCGACGCCTTTAATCCTCCACGGCGACCGCGGCTCTGGTGTTTCTCAGTTTCACATTCAAATTTACCCTGTCATTTGTCCCCAGGATTTCCTCTATTATTTACTTGTTTTTGTGCTCTATCTCTCACCCTCCCCGCTCTTTCTACTCTCCCAATTTGATTTAGGATGTGCCAATTTGGCTGCTAAGGATCTACTTTTTTTTTTTCCCCTCTTCAGACCCATAGGAACATAGGTCTTTGCCTCTTCATGCATCCGTATTGTGAGCCAGGGCTAATCGTTAGAGTGAGGCTTCAAAAGAGAGGACAAAAGGTCAGGGTGGGTCACTCCAGAGTCCTAACATGAAAGAAGTTCCAGGTTTCCATGCGGATTAACTAAAAATTCCATTGACTGCCACACTATGGGACCTGCCAGCATCTGCCGGCCACACATTTAAACATTGGACCTCCTCTTCTTACTTTTACGCTCCCTTACGACGAAAGGCCCAATCTCCCCGCACAATACCCCTCCATTTTTGAGCAGCAAAGTTAAATGAGTTCAGTGTCGGCAACGCTAACGGTCAAACTTTGACCTCTGACCCCCGGGTGCCTGTCATTGTCAGTGTGTGCGTGCGAGTGTTTGTGCTATGCGAATGTGTTTGTTTGCGAGCGCGTGTGAGCAAATTAAAATGACTGTGTGGCGACAGCCCAATGGAAGGCCCCCACAGAGCACATTTAGGGGTTAACGCATCGCAAAATGAACCGAGTGTCCAAAACTGTGCTGCCGCGAGGTGAGGACCCTGTAAAATGAGCACGCTGTACCGCTACAACGGAACACAGCTACAAAGATTTTGTTTTCTGTGCGTTAATTAATCTGACCGAACAGAGCAAATGAACGGGGGGCTTGCTGAACCATAGCGGCGTCCCCTCTTGTACGTCCAGAATGCAGAGGCCTCACAGGGTCGTGCCTTTCTGACTTTTAGGGTACAGCACATTTCAGTTTGTGAGGTGCCCCATTAACGCCAACGCTAACAGCGACATTCCCCGGCAGCGGCGAAGCTTTACGCAGGGATCTTGGCCTTTATAACTCCGCGAGATGGACTTCAAACCACGGACTGTGTAAAGAAATGGACTAAGTGAGCGCGACGCCACCTACAGTCAAATGACGCGCATCGAGGCTAGCAGTTATAGCGACAAATTTGGAGCCGAGTTTCATATTTGGAAGTCCGACCGTGGGTTTCATAGCAACCAAAGAGCCAATCAGGAGCGAGGCTGTTGAAGGTAACGCTGTTTTCTGCAGACGCTTAGCAACGCTGTCAATCAAACCTGTTGCTAACGCCAGCGGGAGGGACCTCAGGGAAAGAAGACGCTTGATTTCGTGTGTTATTAATGTTCATATTTCATGTTCATTATCATTATTTATATTTTGTTGTATTAATGTATTTTATTCTATTTTATTCTCCTATTTTTCTGTTTTAGTATGGATTTTAACTTGTTTTTAATTTGATTTTACTGGTCAGCTTGAGCGTTGTAAAGTGCTCTATAAATAAACGTTGATTGATTGATATTTTGATTTATCGCCCACGCTCACTTCTATTTGGAACGCGGCGGCTAGCAGGTTAGCTACGTCCATTTACATATCCCATCCATGCTTAAAAGACTTTCCTGGGACTCGCCGGGTCGCTCATGCAGAACCGAGCTCCATTCAGGTCCACGTCTTGAGCTCTAGTGCTTATGACATGCTTTTTTTTTTTTTTTTTTTCATTCTTGGTGTAAAGGGGAAGAACTCTTTTTAGCTGACTAATAACAAACCGACAAAATCAAAGGCCTGGAGTTGCGGCGTCATCTTTTTCGCGTTCCCTTTGATTCACAAGTTTACTAGCGATACCGGATGAGCAATATGGGTGTTTTCCCTTTGATATAGCAGAAATACTTTGTAGTCCTAACGTAATGTCGATCTGATAAGACGTGAGTTATTTTTGAACTGCCTTTTACATCACTTTTTGGCGGGATTGCATAATGAGAGATAAACCCGGTGGGACTCTAGATCATCCAGGAGTCTTGGACTTAAGAGAGAGCTATGCGCCGCTTGGGTTGGCCTTCGTAAAGAGTAATAGATTGTTTTCAGCTACAGCGCCATGAAAATTACAGTAAAATGTGGAAATTCCTTTGCACAAAACTGTTTGGGTTAAGTCCCAGGAGGCCTCCGTGCACGTTTGCTGCTGATTAATACGACAAGCCTTTTCCAAAAAATGTCAGGATGGAGGAACAAAGACAACACTAACTATCAAAAAGAAAACATTTACTTCCCAGCATCCTCTCTGTCTCAATGGTAAAATCCAAGTAAGGGATAGTGGGCTTTTACTGTCAGAGAAATAAAATGAGCCAAAGACAAAGCATTTTTAAAAGGGGAATACGTTCTGGATGATCTAATGCAGGACGGAACTGACACTGTGCCCCCTTTGTGCACTCTTGTGTTGGGTGCAGAGATACGGAATGGGGCCCTGTTCATTCATGGTACAGTGGGTGAGGAAGAGGAGGAGGAGGAGGAGGAGGAGGAGGAGGGGGCTGAGCCAGGCACAAGCATATGTAGCTCATCAAAAGTGTGGTGATTATACAGTGGGGAGTTATCAGAGCCATGTGTCAATGCATAACTTATACCACAATCACAGTCGGGCTCGTTACCTGGATGATAAACTGAGAAATTCATCATAATCTGGGCATTTTGGGGTTGAGAGGACGAAATGGACGGAAGGTTTAAAAGCAGAATATGTGACGTTTGTAGGGGAGCCGCTCGTATGTGTTCACTGAGATGTTATCGCCCTTCAGAATATGGCATTTAAGTTTGTTCAAGGTGTTTTATTGCTCAAAAATACACTGCCCGGGCACAAAAAAAAAAAAGTCGCCACCTGGATTTAACTGAGCAAATAGGTACGAGCCTCCTGCAGTTGTTCAGGTCTAGGTTCAGCAACAGTTTGTGCTCAAAAACCTGAATATACTGAATGAGCAGGTTATTCCATCAATGGATTTTTGGGCATATTCCAAGATGACGATGCCAGGATTCATCAGGCTCAGATTGTGACAGAGCGGATCAGGAGCATGAGACGTCATTTTCACACATGGATCGTCCACCACAGAGTCCAGACCTTAACCCCATTGAGAATCTTTGGGATGGAGAAGCTTTGTGCAGCGTCAGACTCGACCAGCATCAATGCAACAGGTGAAAAATGAACACAACACTGGATGGAAATGAACGTTGTGACATTGCAGAAGCGAAATCGGAACAATGCGACAGCTAAAGGCGGAACAACCGAATATTAGAGTGTCTGAGCTGTGTTTTTTGGCCAAGCAGTGTTAGATTTTTATATAGCGCTTTTCCAACTTCAAGTCACTCAAAACGCTTTACAAGGAACCACTCGCCCATGGTTCAAGCGTCTTGCCCAAGGACACAACAACAGCATTCATCTGTAAGGAACTGGAATCGCACCGTCAACTTGCAGGCGAATGGATCTGGACCGTTCTACCGATGATGTTTACGCTGAAAACCGATCAGCGGACAATCGCGAAATCTAAACCTAGATT
Source organism: Periophthalmus magnuspinnatus (assembly GCF_009829125.3). NCBI lineage: Eukaryota > Metazoa > Chordata > Actinopteri > Gobiiformes > Gobiidae > Periophthalmus > Periophthalmus magnuspinnatus. The sequence goes on along the minus strand of NC_047131.1, from coordinate 30,617,118 downwards.
AAAAAAACGCGCGCGCTTACTGTGACTTTGCTCTCGTCTCCGCAGATCTAACCTACTACCTGTGGAGACATTCAAGTCAAAGCGATATCTCCGAGGAGCGCTTCTTCAGAGCTTTCCCCGGGTACGATAATGATGAAGAACGGCTGACGATATAACCCACACGTTTAGAGCTGGGTGACAAAACAGGGTTAAAATAAACACACACATTCAAAATCTTGCATCCTTTCGCAAAACGTGTATTGCGTAACACGAGAGAACAAATATGACACTCCAAAATCCCAAAGACAGGCCTGTGCATACAGTACAGCCTCACACACATTACACCAGAGACAAACAGCTTTTGTTTGAGCCGAGAGGGGAGAGAGGGGAGAGAGAGAGAGACAGGCATTATTGGAAAAAGGGCTGTGGTGTTTTCCTCTCCAAAATCACCGGGCTCATTAGAGAAGACATTTGGGAGCTGGAAAAGAGCACATGACACATCACACTTGTAGACAGCTGACCTATTTACGGGGTGACTTGTAGCATATCTATAAAACACGTTACAAGTCCGGCACCAGGGACCGCTCTATACATTTTGGGGAAAATATGAACTAATCATCTTCTGAGGTTACAACTGAAAACAGGGAGGAGGGCTGTGATGGAGAGAATAACAGGAGAGGCGTTTACACACATCAGAAAGGCGAAGTGAGCGGTGCGCACACTCACACGCTGTCATATATGTGTGTGTGTGTGTGTTTGTTCACTGTCTGTTTGATCCTGAAAATACATATACTGTGTGTGAGTCTGCGGGTTCCACACCACAGTCCCGCTGATGGCTTCCATGTGTCGAGCTTTAGCAGTTTGGAAATGTACCTTTTCCATGGCAGAGGAAGGGCACCCCGACACTGCGGCATCCCCCAAAACCCCTCCTTCTGTGCAAAGCCGCTATAGAAAAAGAAAGCATAAACCATTGAGTTAGATGAGGTCATACGTTTTTACTATGGGTTTCCCCAGTGGGAAACACAATCTCTTGGCGGATCATAAAAGACTTTGTGCAGTCATTCAGTGCTGTTATATTCCAAATGTTCCCTGGTCTTGTCACCGGCCAGACTGTACAAAAACATTTTAAAGTACTTAAAAATCCACATTTAAGAGCTACTGTGGTACTTCTAAATAATAACAGTTATTAATGGTGTCAGTCAAGCAGCCAGGCAGTAGTAGCAAGATTTCTGTTAAAAAATAGAAAAATATTTGGTTTGAGATAAAACAAAATGTCCAGTATTATAATTTTTACTTTCCAAACCGCGCGCTTTATCTGCTGATACATTTAAATAGCGAAAAGATTGTTTTTCGATGTCGGTCGTAGCCATGCACAACAGATAAATCCAATGTGGAAATAGTGGAGCAAACATTCTTTGGTCGGCCTGACTCAGAATCCTGGCCATCAAACAGCATAATTCAACAAGGGCATGATTGATATAACTTTATTTAAACATAAACACAACATAAACTAGAACGTGACATGCAAAACTACCCACAGGCCTTGAGAAGTGATTTGTTAATAAGATATTTATATATTTACACAGCACATACTTAACATTGCATAAATCGCTCACTGCACACACTATGCGGTAAATGCTGCCTCTGTGACCACAGCAGCGCCGGAGTGGACCGCCCATCTGCGCCAGCAACCTCTGACCACAATCTTTACACCGAAGATTGGAGAAGTGTCTTGCCCAAGAACACACTGGCAGAATGCACTGGGTGGATTTGGGATTAAACTGATCCATCCATTTTCTCCCGTTTATGCGATGGTAGCAGTCTAAGCAGGGGTTCCCAGACTTCCTTCACCCCAGACAGTTCCTCCAGCTCTTCCGGTGGGACCCCAACGTGTTCCCAAGCCAGAGAGACATCGTTAAACTGATATTATTATTTATTTCAGCATTTATTTGAAAACTGGCTGATCATTTTGAAAAAAAACACATCAAATTTTGAATTATTTTTGTGCTCGGATTGCGCCAACATTTTTGCAAAGCAGTGAATTCTTCTGATATTATAGAAAGACTTACAGTTGTCCCTCGCTATATCGTGGTTCACCTTTCGCCATCTCGCTGTTTCGCTTTTTTTGGGTGCAATTTTAGATGCTTTTTTATGGCGTCTGAACGTGCTTTGTGTCGTGCGTCCTGATTGGCTGTTGGACTGTAGACCATTGTCCATCAGTCTCCTCCGTGCCGTGTCTCCTGTACAGTACAGAATGTGTTCAGACAAATTTACATAAACGTTGGATCTCAGTGTGACTCTGAAGTGCTGTACGTTTGCGATTCGTTTTCTCCCCGACAAAACCCACAATGTCGATGAAACGTTCTGCACCGACAAAGACGCCTACGACGGTTTGAACTTTGAGAGAGTTTAAACGAGAGAGAAATGTGAGAAAATGTTAACGCCTGTGTGAGAAAAGTGTATAAAGTGTGTGGTGAGGGGTTTTACAGACAAAAAACATAAAATAATTGTTAAAAATAAAGCTGATACTTCGCAGATTTCATCTATTGCGGGTTATTTTTAGAACATAACGCGATAAACGAGGGACCACTGTACACATCCTTCATTTATCAGCGCTTGTGATCGGCTCCATAGATCATCTCCATGTCCGCACTTGAATCTACTGTACATTCCCCGAAGTTGCCAGATTCTGACGGTGAAATTTGACTTCGGCAGATCCCAGGTGTGCGAACGCTGCGTTTCAGTGCGTACGTAGCCTGGGTGTTACCAATAAAGGTTATGTTCAACAATAATCCACTACCCAAACAGACAAGGTTGTTTTTTGATACCACATTTGCTTTAATCTCTGTACTCCCACAACCTGGAGCGCCGGCACTACATGTTCTGTATCTTTTCCCCGTATTCGCCGGAGCAGCTTCCCTTCCTGTCTCGTTCCCACCTCTCCAGCCTGGCCTGGTCCGGTCGTGTTTTGAAAGGGTGGTTATATTGGCTGTTATTGTATGATTTCACAGAAGCTCTCCTCCTGCGGCTCTTTGAAGCGATGAAAAGCTGAGTGAGGAGGAGTGATCCCTGCTGTAAGCTCCCCTTCGCCTGGGCAAGACCTGAGTCAATGCAAACCAAGTCCACCACCGGGACGCAACTACCGCATTCTTCCTGCTCCTTCATGCAACTGGAACAAATTTATGTCAGCTCAACAGATTTCCAGGGCACTTTTTGGAGGGGAGTTGCACAATGCCTCCGCTAGCTAGCCCCCCGTTTTTTCAAAGTTTGACCTCCGGGGTATTTGTCCAGGGTTGATGCCTACGAAAATAAACAGCAAAGACAGAGGAGCTAAGTCTTGTGAAGCGAGGAGGTAGGGAGGGAAGGGTGAGATTTGAGGGGCAAGAGGAAAACAACAATTACCCAAAAGCGTTATGGACATTAAGTGCTGAATGAAAGCCGTCCAGAGGTGGTGCCGCTTGGATAAATAAGCAAAGAGGGGATACTATGGGAGTGCTGATGAAAGGCAGGGACAGTGGAATCATAAATAAACGTTATCAGACTCGGCACTGACCTCCTTTGTCAAAGTGCTACCGCTGCGATGGAGGTGTTCGGTTTCACCCCTGTGTGAACGCCGTCAGCTCGGTAATTATGGCCAATAGACTCCCTTTGTCCCAATTCTGAAGAGCTGAGATCCTGGGATAAAAGATATTATATGCAAATCTGACTAATCCATCAATGACCAGCTTCTGTGTGAGAGAAGAGACCTACATCAGTAACTTTACACTTTATATGATTATTTTATGAACCTAAATATAAAAAAAAGATATATTTCATTGCATTAGCCCACCACCAGGACTAATACAATGAAATATTAGGATGGAGCAAAAATAAATGTAAAAATTAAATGAACAAACGTTTGATTTAATAGCTGCAAAACTGTAGTAATTCTGTCATTATAAATAAGAATTTGAGGCTGTAAAACAGATACAGACAGCTGATACATTATAGAGCATTTCTCCTCTGAGGCACTTTATAAAATATATTTGCAAACTATGTTTAGTTAACATTTAATTTTTTTCCAGAGTAGTGAGCCTCTTCCAGTTAAAGTGAACCAGGAGAAGTGGAAAAACCTGAGAGCAGCTGTGTGGAGCTGCTGTCTGTTCCACATTGTGCAGCAGGATTGCAAAACACTGTTTACTCTACATTCGCCCACTCATTCTGGCTGTTTAACTCTTCTACTCTTTCGAGGATTTGGCCACGGGCTTTGTGGGCCTTCCCAGCTTTGAACACTCCGGCGACCTTTCACCTTTTCGCTCCCATGGGATTCGGATGTTTGTAACAAAAGCATCTATTTGCATCATCTCATCCAAGTGTATCCGACATTCTCTGAACTTCCGAATGAACTTAGCATATACTCAATGACCCGATATGAGTGACGTGGGCTGAACCCCATCGGGGTCCGACGATGTTTTTGTTGGTCCTAATTAACACCACAGTTAATGACTTCACAAAGACTTGTTTACTGTAAAAGACAAAAAAGTTGTTAGCCACCTTGTGGTGCCCCATGACTTTTTAAACAAACAGCTACAAACAGTGTGGCAGCCGTCGCACAGCAGAGCAAAATGAGACTTAACAAAGTCTAGACTCTGCTCCTGTCATAAGTGCTCTCACTCTCACATGCATGTTTTTGTTTACTTGTGTGAATACAGATGAAGCCCAGGAGGATGCGGCTCCCCTCGCTCTGCCTCCTGCTGCCTTTGATGACATGCAAACATTTGTTAGGCTTCTAGGAACCAAAGGATATCAGTGCACACCAATTGGCCTGTAAGGACACGCACAGTTAGGCCAGTAAAGATGAGCCCGGCTTGTGTGGATGCTGGCTGGCTCTCTGGGTCATCAAGAGTTCCTAATGACCAAAACAAATCCATGCTCCATCTCAGTGGGCTGTTTGTTGCCACTCATTTCATTCTTCTCATCCGTGCCATCCCGTGCGTCAGTGTTGATAGGGAATGTTTATGAGCAATTACCAACAGAAAGGGTGGCCAGGGCTGCTCTGTTTGCATGAAACGTCTTACAGTGTGGCACCCATGTGCAACAAAGCATGTGTCACAGAAGACTGGCCTCGTATGTAATGAGAGTGTCATGTTTGTGTTCTTCAGAGCTGTGTCAGCTGTTTACGAGAAATTTATACCAAACACCTCATTGGACTGTGGCGTGGGTCACATCTGATAGAGGAATTGCATTTCAGTCCAGAGGTATAATACTCCCTACAATGGAAGCATAGACAGACTGGACTGGACAACACTATAGTAGTGTCCTGACTGTTCACGTCTCCAGGTGCTGTGTCCTGTACTGATGGTAAATAAAGTTAGTTAGAGCTCCAGTCTCACGTCTCGTCTTCCATCTCAAAGCTGCTCAAGTTTTTCTACCACACTATATAATTTGACTTGCCTTAGTCATTTAAAAGACACAAATACAGGCATTTTACCTGGCCAGCCAGAACCACGTGCTCTGACAAAACTTTATAAAGACAAGTTGGTCTAGAACTGTGTCCTGTCTCCATAAGTGCAGAGGGTGTGATTGACAGGCAGATTAACCAATTAGAGAAACACAATTTTAGATGCAAAAAAAAAGGAAAAAAACACCACAGAGGCCTGAGAAATGGCACAGATTTCTGCAACAATCGAAACACCAAAGCCTTGTTCATGTCCAGTAAAAGAAATTCTGTAGTTTGTTCTGAATGAGACGAGCATTTTAAAGATGTTCTCCACGTTTGAGAAACACATGACACAAGTGAGCGGCTGTGGTTGGACCGTCCCAGGTTTGGACAGAGGTTTGTAACCCACTCTGGTCCCATTTTAACAGAATGTAGATGGGACTGGTCCGGCAAATAGATGTTCACACCATAAATGTAATCAGGTAGAAGTGTCAGGCTCAGGACCACTGTCCACCAACAAGAAATATTAAATATTCAAAGTACAGACGCACAATTCCATCTTTTTCAGTTCTGATAGTGATATGGACATAAGGTGTGTGTATCTGCTGAAGCTACAAGAACAGCGACTGAAAATAAACACCAAACTCTTTCTAACTTTCTAAAAATCCAACATTGTAAAAAGACTTTCAAACATAATGAATTATCTGGGTTCCAACAGCCAGTAAATTGTCATATCACATGAATTGAGGCTGATGTTAAGACCAATCCCCAGTGCAGTTATTTTAAATGGAACAGACCTGATACCAAGCGATTTAAAATACATTTAAGAATTTACATCACGTTTTTGTGACAGTCCAGATGTCTTCTCCTATTCCACATCCATGTTTCACTTTACTGTAGGAATAACTTTGACACGGGATCTCGAGTTTTGCTTGGGTTTTATGAAATCCAAAGATTTATGTGAGAAAAGCTGCCACAAAAATGTCTTCCTACAGTAACAGGAATACAGCCCCATGTTTTTGGGAGACTTAAATGATCTGATATCTAATTTACAACAAAACCAGTAGGTGTTTATATCCGCACCAAAAATGTCATCGCCAAAAATGTCGTTATCTGATTTCTGCGGTGATCAGATTACTGAAATTGCATGTAAACAGTTACAGTGAATAATCAGATTTCTTTCTTTTACCACCTTCGCAAGTTCTGACAAGGAAAATTATGCAAAAAAAGGTAAACTGATGTGAGAAAGACAAAAAGAGAAAAGAGAAAATACTAATGATGGAACAGATTGAGTTATTTTAAAATGTATTGTACATTGTCTCTAAATTAAACTGATTAAATGTCACCAGGTATTGATAATCAGGTTTCTCTTGTGCTGTTAAAACACACCCAAAATCAGATTATCCAGTATCAGTCCTTAACGTTCTGGTCTAAACAGCTTCTCACCTGTTTCTGTTGCTTCTCGTGAAAACTTAGATGTTGAAACCAGACGTGCTCCGGCTTCATCTCGAGTCTTTGTCAGTATTTCAGCCTTGAACCTTTCTGTTGTCCTCTGGGGCCCCGCGGCTTGGCCCTGTGTGCAACATCAATTCTTTATTTCAGACGGGGAACAGCGATCACCTGCCCCTCTCAGAAACGTAAAGGCCGACAATGTAACTTTTCTGATGCAGCTTCCGCCATGTGTTTGTCTCTATGAAGATGCGATTTATGCGTCTAGAATAGTTCATGGTGTAGCAATAAACGCATCTTTTGTTAATGGAGACCAGCAGGATTCCACAAGGCATATTTAACTTTGACAATAACATCTATAATTGAATTGAACTGAAAAACGGATTTCGATTTCAGTGGGTTTTCATCTGGTTAAAGGTTCGATTTTACACGAAATTGACTGTTGTGCGGTTGAAGTCATGTTATGATGTTATAATCTTGGAGTCCTATTTGATCAAAATCTCTCATTCACAGCCCATATAAACCTAGCTTGTAAAACCGCATACTTTCACCTGCGAAATATAACTAAAATTAGAAATATTTTACCTAAAAACGATGCTGAAAAACTCATCCATGCATTTGTTACTTCCAGACTTGATTACTGTAATTCTCTGCTCGCCGCCTGCCCCAAAAGTACTATAAGGAGCCTCCAGTTGGTCCAAAATGCAGCGGCCAGAGTCCTAACAGGAACTAAAAGAAGAGACCACATCAGTCCTGTACTAAAATATCTGCACTGGCTTCCTGTCGAGCTTAGAATCAAATTCAAAGTCCTCCTCCTGACATACAAAGCCCTAAACGGTATGGCCCCATCCTATCTGCAAGATGCTATTGTCCCGTACCAGCCAAACAGAGCACTCCGCTCTCAGAATGCAGGACTATTAGTGGTTCCTAGAGTGTCCAAAAGTACAGTGGGAGGGAGAGCATTCAGTTACCAAGCTCCTGTGCTATGGAATCAACTCCCTGCTGATGTTAAACAGGCCCCCACAGTCTCTGTATTTAAGACCAGGCTTAAAACCTTCCTCTTCGGTATAGCGTATGACCAGGTTACTTAGTGAGGGAGTTAGGGTTATTAAAACCCGGGATAAGATAAGCTGCAGTAGGAGTAACTAGCTGGGGGAAGTATGGCAACCTGAGCACTATCCTCTACTTTGCCCTATTTTCTCATCAGCAATGCTATTCACATGTTGTCCCCTGTCCCACTCCCCCTGTGGAGTGTATCTCTTTCAGATGCCCCGATGACAGTTGGATCTCCTCCTTGCCTGGCTCTCCTCCTCCTCGTCTGGTCTCCTGGCCGATTTCTTATGTTGTCTGATTTTTCCTGTTGTGTCTGATTTTTCTTGTTGTGTCTGATTCTTCCTGTTGTTTTGTTTTTTGTGTCTTGGCGGCACGGTGACTGAGTGCCATCACTCATGTCTCACAGCAAGAAGGTTGGTTCGATCCCCGGGTCACCAGGCCTTTCTGTGTGGAGTTTTTCATGTTTCTCCCCGTGTCTGGATGGGTTTCCTCCGGGTACTCCGGTTTCCCCCATCAACCAAAACATGAACGCCCTTCGAGACAACTGTTGTTGTGATTTTGGGCGTTACAAAAATAAATGAATTGAATTGAATTGAATTGAATGATGTTGTTACCTCCTCGAAAACAGGCCTGGAGTTGTGTTTTGTTTCATTCACACATGTTTACAACCCTTTTATTATTGATTTGTCTACATCTCCAAAGCTCAAAATGCTCTATTCCACCATGTGATGTCATCAAGCAATATTTTTCAAGTTAACAGCTACATTTTACCTTTTGTTTAGTAAAAAAAATGGCAATTCCAGAGCTGAAATAATCCAAATGATTCTAGTGAAGATGTATATAGTTTAAAAACACAGTGGAGCACTTCCTGTACTACCACATGATGACATCACAAGGTGGAAAATAGTGTTTTCGGCTTAAATCTGCAGGGTTTGTGTGTTAAATGTTTGTGTGAATGAAACAAAACACATCTCCAGGTCTGTTTTTGATGATGAAACAACAATGGGTTTTCTCACCTGGTTAAATAAAGGTTTTTAAGTTTTAATGTCATACTGTCAAACATTATAGAGCAAAAAATAACCTCTCCATGGAAACGAGCAGGTTTCACAGTGCACCCTTAATTTTTTGTTGACGTGCTAAACTTTTGCACAGTGTTTTGTTTAGGTGTGATTTACTGACTCCAACAAAATTCAAAGCACACAGTCCATATACTTTCATTTCAGTTGTGAGTAGCAGCATAATTGTAAAAAAATGCCAACAAATCCATACACGTACATATCGGCCTAACTACAGGGAACTGCAGATTGTAAATGCAAAGTTACCGTAAGTTCATAATGGATTTACACAAAATGTAAAGACTTCTGCCTGAGGGAATCTCCATAATTACTGTTTCTGTTTTGAAAAAATTACACTTATATGGCGTCATTTCTTGTGAGAATTGGCACAGCTGACCCAGTTTGCAGTTGTCTGTATGTTGGCAGTATGAACTTGAACATGTTGCAATTAAGAATAACAAAACCGATCTAAACATGTTGTGAAACTGATGTGCGTTCATCAGGTAGGCACGGAACAGCTTTATATAAATAAAAGTGGAGTTATGGAACATGCTGCGCCAACAGTCAATGACTAGACAAGGCAAGTATATTTGTATAGAACAATTCATACACAAAGTAATTCAAAGTGCTTTACAGAATAAGAGAGACGTTAATATCACAATAGGTGACTGCTGACACTTTCTCTTTGTTTCTGTGGCCAAAGACTGTGACTTGAGTCTTGTCTGAGTTTATCTGGAGAAAGTTGTTTTTCCTCCACACACTGATCTGTTGATGCAGTGAGTGAATCCACTGGTCCATATTCACCTGCTGCAGTGAGACATAGATCTGAGTGTCATCTGCAGAGTTGTGGTTGGACACATTATTGCTGCGTATTAACTGGCCTAACAGCAGCATGTAGAGACTGAACAAAAGTGGTCCCAGAATTGACCCCTGGGGAACCCCACAGGCCAGGGTTATGTGAGCTGAGGCATGGTTTCCAATTACTTGTTTTCTAGATAGGACTTGAACCATATTTGGCAGTACCACAGATGCCCTCCCAGTCCTCTAGTCTCTGTAAGAGGATCCCATGATCCACAGTGTCAAAGGAAACACTCAGATCCAACAGGATCAAGACTGAGACTTTGCATCAGTGTTCAGGCGGATGTCATTTGTCACTTGATAAGAGCAGTCTCAGTGCTGTGGTGGGGTCTAAAACCTGACAGGAAAACATCAAAGGAGTTGTTAGGTGGCTGCTGTGTTGCTATTTGTGTTGTGGATTGATAGCATGAACTTTGTCATTAAAGAATACTGCAAAATCATTGCACTTAAACATGGAAATTAGTGAAGGGTTTGTTAATCTGTTTACTGTTGCAAATAGGACAACTTTTCTCTGTAAATCTCATAATGAACTTGAAGCTTTGATTTGATTTGATCTCCATTCCCACTTGGCCCTCCGAGTCATCATTCCTCCACGGCGCTTTCTGCTCATCTTTAACCATTTTAACATTCATCGGGGCAATGGTGCCCAGAACATTCAAAACACTCGACGTCACAGAGTTCAGCAAATCCTTCAGAACTGCAGGACCAGCTAGTGGTTTGGGAATAACAGATAGGTCAAAAAAGACACATAAATGATCAAACAGAGCAACATTCACCACATTGACATTTGAAATATTTACTCCTTTTGTAATGAGCAGGTCCAGAGTGTGTCCTCTGTTGTGGGTGGACTCGCTGACGTGCTGAGTCAGACCAAAAGTTTCAAGGACAGAACTGAGCTTTTTAGCTAAACCATCAAAGTCTGTGCATACGACTGAAAGCATCTTAGTAAAATCATCAATAAAAGTTTGACAGTGATAGGGAGGTTTGTATATAAGTGTGGAGTATGGAGGGTGGATGTTTTAGCTCCATTTTAAAGGAAACATGCTCCACATCTCAAATGACAAAAATATCTAAAAATATCTAAAAACTGCACAGACACCTCCACCCTTTATGTTTGCTTGTGTTTCAGATTCAAATTTGAAGTTGGGTGGAGTTGATTCCACTAGAACTGCATTACCTTTGGGTTTGTCGACCCATGTTTTGGTTAAAAACATAAAATCAAGATTAAAAAAAGAAATAAAATAATAATTAAAAGTGATTTGTTACATAAAGATCTGACATCACAGCAAGTTTCAGATTAGTTTCAGTAGGGCTGGATGTTATCTTTTTAGAGGGAATGGGAAGTAAATTTGTCTGATTGGAAAGTCAAACTGTTCTTCTGTTAACCAGGCAATGTGGTGTAACTGCAGATATAGCTCCACATGATATTATCTTTATCCAGGTGACCAGGTGAGACGAGGAGGTGGAAAGATGAGGTGGAATAGCTGGGATGACCTTTGGTGGTGAAACGGGCTCAGTTTTGTACAGAGAAGAGTTCAGCATAGTTGATGGCCATGGGGAAGGTGAGGAGGCAAAGGCGAGTGAAGAGTCCATAGATGCAGTAGATGTAGCTAAGGGGCTGGTCTGTGGATCAGGGAGGCGATGGTGGTGCCGCTCCGAAACCACTGTAGACACTGGTGATGAATCCTTCACCCGGGATGATGGAGGTGCTGCTGACTCATACTCTGGGGGAACTGGAGGTGATGCTGAATCCTTCACTGGGGGAGGTGGAGATGGTTCTACTGAAAACTTCGCTGGGTAGGTGGTTGTGGTAGTTGTGGTGCTGCAGGGATGCTTCTCTCATTCCTCTTTTCTCTCACTGGGCCAGGACCCTGTCCAGGCCGGTGCCTCAGAGCCTGGAGGAGGTTCTCCGTCAGCACTGTCACTCCACCTCTGCTCAGGTGGGGGCCATTTCCCTTGAACAGGTCCTCTCTTTTCCAGAATAGATCAAAGTTCTCAACATAGAGCAAACCTCTGGGTACACATGAGTTGAGCAGCCATGTGTTCAGATGAAACAGTTGGGTAAATTTGTTCATCTTCCTTCTGTCTACATGAGGAAGAGGTCCACTGATGAATGTCTTAACCTCCACTCAAGGTCATCAAATAATTTAGTAAAATCCCTTTTCAAGATTTCAGTCTGTTCCATTCTGGTGTCAACTGCACCCATGTGCACAATCAGCTGTTTAACTCCTCAGTATGTTGACATAACTTTTTCAGGAGTTTTGTAATCTCAGAAACAGTGTGACTGGGAGAGGAGCAAGTTTGGATTCCTCTGTGGCTCACATCTCTGATAGCACCTTCTCCAAGCAGCTGTGTATGTCTGACCTTGACGTCTGGCACAGATTGCCTGTCTGCCTGTGCTCTTCTGCCAACTGTTTTGTGATGAAAATCTTTTCTTCTTTTTTTTGTTGTTGTTGTTGCTATTAGCATAGTCTTTTATCACTTGCTGCTTTGGCTTGGCATTTTGGTCTTTGCAAAGTTTTGGAAAAGACACAGTGTCACTGAAGTTTAATTTGAAAGTAATGGTTGGCTCCTTACCACTAGAAGCCATTGTCTGGTGAGGTCCTTTTCAGATTTTAAAATGCATGTAGCTCTTTCTTTTCTCGTTGACAGTTCCGATAGTGTTCACATAAAGAATTCTCTTGGTTTCATCCCCTGGACATGTCACTGGCCCATCAGATAAGTGGTAAAAACAGTTTAAAAAATCTTGGTTTATTTAAAATATATATATAACTAGTCGCATTTACATACATTTGCATCAATTTATTGCTGTTATGTTGAACTGATATCTGATACGTGATCACTCAGTATATCTGGACTGAAAGCAATATCCAATAGGGATGTGATGATACTGGCGATATTACATTATCACTGAAGAAAAATTGCCTTGATATCGTTGTTTGAGCCAATAGGACCACATTCTGCACACTTTCTGCATTAACAACAACACAGTGACACACAGATGGAGGCGTTTGAGAAGAAGAGAGAGAGTGGATGAAGAGGAAAGCTGAGCAGAGACAGTGCATGGCCCCCATAAACCCCCCCCCCATGATGACCCCGCTGTTTTTAAGTCCCAGATCTATTTTGGTTTCAAGACCACAAGAGCTATAAGAGAAAAGGAAACAGATGAACAACAACGTAGTAGCGTTAGCTTTGCTGAGAGACAGCGTCTGTATCCTCGGGGACTACAAGCACCATGAGGACTCACAAATCAATCAGTTCATCAAAAATAAAGTCCAATCTGGGCTAAAAGTCTTCAGAGCTACAGCGCTGCCCTGTAACAGCACAGACACGCTCCAGAACAGATTCACATATGTTTTCTAATGTTGACAAAAAAAGTATAATGCAAACTTGCACTTTACTGCACAATTTTATTTATTGGGTTGGCAAGGGAAGTTTGTTTTTAGAGCAAAACACAAAGTAGGGCCTTATTCAAAGTGCTTTACAGAACAAGAAAGTATTAAAACTAGAAAATTATAATGCAATTAAACATGATTTTTTACTACTTCACCAGGCTCTTCACAGCACGTTATAAACATAAACATAACATTTTAACATCAATTGGTATTTTACACTTTAGAAAATGTATTAGTGAAAAATGAAGACAAATTACACAAATATGAATGTTATACTTTTTTGAACTGTATACTTTGTAGCATTCCCACAACATCACAGTAAATATTATACCGTAAAGTTCATACTGAAATAATATCGTACTGTGAGATTTCGATATCGTTACATCCTTAACGTCCAGTGACAGTATCAGTACATCCCTCATTTTTCCCTCCATCTGACTCACATCCTAAAACCATCTCAATTCCACAGAAAACTCTCTTTCAAGTGTGATGAGTCGACCCCAGAACAATCTCACTCTCATCTACCCCAATACGTCCAACTCAGCACAGTATAAACATCCTTTTTTTTTGTTTAACTTAAGTAAATAAGGAAAAATCTCTACCCTCCACCTCATCATCAGCAGAGCGAGCCCTCGTCCACACTCAGGCTCATATTATCTCTGTCTGTTCAACTTTATCTGAAATATCGATACTTTACAGTGACATCGCAATGGGGGTGTTCTACATGTAGGTTTACGGCGGAATGTTCGTCAGTTTCATGGTGACGCAGCCAGAGAAGTTTTAAGATGTATTTAAACAACACATTTTTAAGAACCTGTGATCAATACAAGCGTTCATGGTCCTGTTTTACCATTTTATTTTCAACAAAAACCTGAGCGCGATGAAATGAAAAATTGTTGGCTAACGCTAGCTAGCTTGTGACTGCAATTTTATGTGTGAGACTTGCACAAATCAGATCACCTGTTGTTGTAAATCAAACTTTAATCTGAGCTTTATTTAACACAATCTGACCAGAAAGAACTAACAGAGCCTCAGACAGAGCAGAGCCTACAGTTAGCATCACATCACCAGGGAATATTTATGACCTCAGCTGCAAAGTATCAATTGGAACAAAACCATCTCACCCCCATCACCTCAGCTTATATAAAACATTCTTGTTATGGAACAGTTTTTGCCTGTAAATACTGGAGTTTTCATTAACGTCATTAAACTCAACAGACTTTAAGAGCTTTTAAACAGAAATGACGCTCGTTCATCTTCAGCTTACTCAGAGTTGTGTTTAGATTCATTCACGCGTGTTTAAATAATCCTTCCGGGCTTGAAAACTGAAAAATCTGATTTCACCTACCCCCTATCCCTGCCCACAGCGCTGTAATTACTTGTGAGTATTTCAGAATTCAGAGTATTTCAGAATTTCAGAAGTCCAGCTGAGGCATGTAAGGTAAAAAATATCTCATTATTTTTCAAGAATAGTCACACTGTAAATCAAAATTAATAAAATAAAAGTTTTGAACAGGACCAGAAGTATTATTACACCATTTTATATCAATATTTCAGTTTAAAATGAACTAAACTATGATCTATGTCCTTCTGTTTAATACCAAACACTTGAAAAAAGCAAACGACAGTCGTGTCCCAATTCAACGGCTGCGCCCTTCGAAGGACCCGGCCGACGATTGGTGCTCCTCCGTGGACGTCAACTGCGTACATTACGTCGTTTAGCGATCGTGACGGCTGCTTTTTACTCCATTCTTAACAGTTTCATGTAGCGCTGTTGTAGCTGAGGTAAACCAGTACTTAGTCAATTTAAAAGTGTATTCCGTAGCAGCCACAGACTCCATTTTCTTCGTGACGTGCGGTGCATGATGGGATATCGAAGGACGTGAAGTCTGCTCGGACGTACCCTTCGTTCATGGCTTCGTTCTCGATAGGCACATATATGGGTTGCATGAAATGGAACAGGCCTTGTCGCAACGGAAGTGACGTAAGTGCCCTTCAAATGCAGCCTACAAAGTGTGCATCCCGTTGAATTGGGACACGGCACATGTTTTCTTTACAGGTCGTCGCCGGGATGGGGCTTGAGGGGTCACTAACCTCCTCTAGAATGACCCGTGCGTCCCCACAGCTCCCCCCAAACAGTTTTAACCTCTTTCCATAGCACATCACAATCTTAACGTGAAATGTTCAGTTAAAAAAAAAATCCATATGAGGTTTTTATAGCTCACTACAGGGGATAACTACATTTAAACTTGTCCAAAACAGCGACTCAAACATTGTAGGTCCTGGGTGTCCAAACTTTTTTTTTACTGAGAGACGCATCTTGAGTTCTGTCGGGTGCATTTGACATAGTTTTGACGCCACCACCAATATACCGTTTAATAATAAAGCTCGTGGAACGTTCATTTTATGTCTGTTTCACAATAAAATGTGATATTATTGAGGTTATAGTACTAAAAATTCTTAAATTGCTGAGAAAACATCTGTATGATCAATTGCGGCGAGTCAGTAGAAGGTCTAAGGGCCAAAAAAAAAAAGTTCTGAGGGCCGAATTTGGTCCCCGGGCCGTAGATTGGACACCTCTGTTGTAGGGGGTGGTCCGCTGCATTGTTAAAAAAACCTCTTAATTAACATGTTACGTGAGCACCTCCATTGAAGAGCTTATCATTCCCTTACCTCCTCCAACCAAAAACGTCTCTTTAACGCTTCTTTAACACCTCAAACTTACAGCAAAAGACAATACAATAAATGATTTTCCTCCTCAAAAACAACATCTGATATAAACGTAATTCACCGTCCACATCTAACCATAGTGAGAGCACATGTTCAAAAGTTTAATCAGATGGAGCCCATGTGTGGATTTGTCATCTTTATATCGCCGTGGCCTGTCTTCCTCTGCTTTGAGGCTGCGGATGAGACACAGATACGCCGTCCCAGAGAGGAGCTGATCACAGAGGGGTTAGACCGAGCGATCCTCTGATAAGGGAATAAAAGAGATGCGCAGATGAAAGGAGGTGAGCCGTGTCACCAGCTGAGAGCTCACAGATCAGACCGCAGACCCAGAAACGCCCATGTTATGAGAAGCTTTTGGCACCTATCTCCGCTCTGCTTAGTTTTGCATTGCTGATTTGCAGAAATATGCACCAATCAATAATAAGAACCATTCAGAAATTCCATTTCCTGGAAAGTCCAAAATAATATCTCTCCTGATTTTTATAAAGGGAAATCAGTCTGGTCCCTGCGCCATCGATTACAAAGAAAACAAACACACAAAGGAGCGCACTGGTCACCCGTCATTTTCAATAAAAGTGCATTTCTCTCAGCGAAGATGAACAGTTTATTGCTTCGCTCACTGATTCTACAGAAATATACAGGGATTTTTTTCAGTTCCAGATGATATTTTCCCTTTTTTTCCTTGTAAGCAGCCAGGTATGTATTGATAACGACAAAACATACCCGTCAATCACTCACAATCACTTCGTAAAGTATTGCGGAGTGTATTCTGGATCCAAGGAAACGCACAATACGAGCATTTTAGATTCACACAGTCGTTGATCATGGACTGTAAAGAAAAGATAAAGAAGTGGACAAAGTGAGTGTGACGTCACCCACAGCGTTCAGTCAAATGAAGCTCATCGAGGCTAACATTTATAGCGGCTAATTTGGAGCCGAGTTGCATATTTGTCATTCTGAAGTTTCCCGTTTGCACCGTTGGTTTATCAGGGAGCGGACTCCTAGCAACAGTGTCAATCAAACCTGTTGCTAAGGCTATCAGGAGCAACCTCGGGGAAAGATAGTGCCTGATTTATCTGTTATTAGAATCAGAATCAGAATAAGAAGACTTTTATCGGGGGAACTTGACTGGGAACTTACTGCGGTGATAAAGTGCAACATAAAAACACTGAATAAATACAAATACGGGCATGCACAAAGTTAAAAAAGATATGCTTAAAAATAAAATAAAATACTGAGAGGTAGAAAATATAAACAACAGCAGCATCAGAAAAACAGCACAAACATGGCTTATTAGCACCAAATCACCAGGGTGACCATACGTGCCGCCATCTTGGATCTCATTAATGTTCATATCTTGATTTACGGACACAAAAGCCAAATAAACAAATTAGATTCATGTAGAGCGGGTTAATATGAACATTTAAGACCAAAATGACGTCTGACAGCAGCAGTTACAGCGAGAGGGGACACAGTTTTTCAATAGAAAGTGAACTGGAGCCAGATTGGAAAGTGGAAAGTGATGCTAGCGGGTTAGTCTACGTCATTGATCAGTATTTTAATCGACTCTCAGCGTATGAGACACTCGCCCTGGCTTTAGAGACAGTGATGACAGCATGAGGCATTTCCATGTCCTCACTGTCTCTCTTCTCAGACACTTTCTGAGAGCAACACGCCTAATTGTTTCAAGTCAATCACTGCGGTAACAATCTATCTGGAATTTGAACTTCCACAATGACAGGGTCACGAGATAAGATGGAGTGCTCTTGTAAATACCATTGGTCTGGTGGAGGAGAGGCAAAGAGGTAGACGGTTTGTGTGAGGCCTTGGACAGGAAGTGGAAATCTGCATCGAATCAGCGCAACCGGGCCCGAGAGATCCTGCGATTCTGAAACATATTAAAAAAACTCTGCATCTGTGCTCGCTACGCTCACACAAATCCACACAGAGCTTGAAAAATCGGTTGCGTTCATGGTCTAGAATTCGACGACGTCATGATTTCAGACGAGGGGCAGGGGTCTGTGTAACTCTGTGGGACGTTTACAGTATTTGAAAGAAATCTCCAAAGTTACGATCCACAAACGTCAAACTTTATCATTAATCGTTTGGGATTGGCTCCACGAAACTTGTCCTATTGATCTAAAAACTTGACGTCCTTCCAAGCGTCTTTGGGGTTGAATAATGACACCACTTTTAATTTTTGTTTGCTTATGTTCACAGTGAAGATGTTGTGGATAGGCGCAGTAATTGCAAAGATATTAACCATAAATAAATCAACAAATCTGACAGTTAAACAGCATAATCCACCATAAAATTCTGACCTGTTCTCTATCTCCATGTTGAACTATCCATGGGTTTCAGAAACGACGCAAAATCTGGATCGTTGGCATCGTGATTAACGTGGGAAAAGTCCTTAAAATGCTGCGCAGGAAGCTGAAACTTTTGTGCATATGGCAGGTTTTCACGTTTTTTTGTAATTACTACGTTGGTGCGAAAGTAAATATTTAGCATAGTTAGCATTTTAGCAGTTTGTTTGGAGAAAAGTTTAAAGGAAAAATACTAAAATACAGGAAGTAGTAGCGCTGTTTTCGAAAACCAAACACCTCTACCTACTCATTTGTCTAATCGTAACTGCCGTGGAATTTATATTTTAGTGAAAACGCGCTCTTTCATCTGCACTTTAAAGCAAAAATACCACAGTAAAAAAGATGGGTTTCATGAAACGGTTACCCTGAGACCTTGTGACCTCTGCGGGCTCGAGGTGAAGCCGTGCCCCCGGTGTGTGAAAGGAGGATGCCCGGCTATTATTCTTCAGTAACCACTTTTTTAGCACTGCGCAGCCTCTCTGGTGTTTTTCATTAACAAAGGAATCACCTTGGTTTTGTGAGTACCCCAAATCAAAACCAGACTCCTCCAAGTTTTTAATTGAAACAAGATGGACCTCCACGTCGTACACAACGGACCTAATGTGACAACTTATCCCATCACTACAGTTTCCCAACAGAGCCAGCACAAAAACATCCCCTTGTGTGGAAATGGAGGGAGTTTGTTAATATCCCTCTGATTTCAGCGGCCTGTTATTGTTGAAACGGCTCCAGAGTGCTATTTACTACCACATCAACTTCTCCCTCTGCACTACATTTTTCTTTTGTCTTTGTTGCTCCAATAATGTTATGAGCATACGTACGAGGCCACGACAGCATGTGTCTAGCTTAGGCTGTTACCAGAGTTTGAGCAGAGCAGCGCTTGGCAATGACGGAGCCCAAACACATTGTATAGGCCAGCTCTCCAGGCAGGGAGGCTTGCTTTAGCTGAAAGAAAACAAGAGTCTGAATGAAAACGACATGCTCAGAGCTGAGGATGTTTTTTTAACCACAGCCAAAGCAGTGTTTGCAGACCTGGCTGTACCCCGCTATAAAGATAGTGTTTCATTCATAGGTTTTATACAACCAAGGTCACCGCTGACTTATTTAACATATTGACCGTCGACTTAAGTCAAAAAACTGCACCGGGACAGATAATCTACCTGCGTTCACTGCCCCCTGCTTAATCCCCTGAGAGTGTTTGGATTTCTTTGAAAAACAATCTAAAAATGTAGAAATCTGGCTCCTCCGGCCCCTGCTGTGTGCTTTTCTTTCTTTGCTCATTTCCTTCTTAAAGCTCCCTTGATGTGTGGCTTGTTGTGCTGTTTGGAGAGGGCTGCAGTGAGAGCTGGCTGAGTTATTGCCCAGGCCCCTCTCGCACACCCTGCCTAACCTCTGAGACCAATACGCACCAGCTCCACACAACCAAACCCACCTGGCCCACACGGACAGGGCTGCCGCCGGGTCAAGGGTGGCTCCGGTCCCACAAGGAAGCATGACCAACAGGCTCTGGGAATGTAAGCGCTGGAGGGGTCTGTAAAATTAACAGTAGTTAACACAAAGCAGTTGGTCAGCAGGGGCCGAAGGGCAGGGCTGTTTACTCACTTATAGGAAGTGAAGTATTATACAAGAAACGAGTATTGTTGGAAGTTGGTGACGTTAGCTACATTTGTCTTTTGATCCATGGATCTATAAAAAGAACCGGATAAGACTTCCCCCTCTGTCCTGGGGCAGGATTGACTAGTGGTGGCTCCAGGTACTGCAGCTCTCAGGAGCTGAGGCCCAAAAAAATTATCTCGTAAAGAAAAAGTATTTTTGGCCTGTGCCTGTGTTCAGCCGACAGGGCAGCCACAGACTTCACAAAGGTCGGATTTTTTTGGGATTCTTCTCTATTTTCACAACATGAACATTTAAAAAGTTTAAATCCTGAAAGAGCCTAAGAGTTAGCTCCGCTCTAGCTCCGCTCTGGCTGCGCTCTGGCTGCGCTCTGGCTGCGCTCTGGCTGCGCTCTGGCTGCGCTCTGGCTGCGCTCTGGCTGCGCTCTGGCTGCGCTCTGGCTGCGCTCTGGCTGCTGTCGCTCTCATTGGTCAGAACTGGTCCCACGGTGCACGTTTTTGGTGTCACAGAGTGGGAGGCGCTCACATATGTTGAAGCAGTGTGGTAGAGACAATCATTTTTAGGCCCAGGCCCCAATGAGCACAGTCTGGAAAACAACACAGTAACATCTTTGGTTCATTTCATTTTTTCATTTGTTTATTTATTTCGAGCAGATTAAGATGGTTCACTTCTAGATTTCATTATACTTTCATGGTTTGATCAAGTGTATTTGAAATTCCTGAGAGCAGCTTCAGGCTCTGCAGATCTTTCCCTCCTGCTGCTGTCAGTGAGGCCCTGTACACATGTGTCATCCACCTGTAGTAATTGTGTAATACTGTAATATGAATATGAAGTTTTACTGGTGCAGTTCACCGAAGACACTTGACCTGCTCTTTATTTATTTAATCTGTCCTAAAGCTGCTCTGTAGGTCACTATAGTGACATCCACATATTGTACATAACAGTTTAATACACTGTAGTCACACAGCTGTTTGTTCTTGTCCATCTGCGGCTCTGTTCATGACACTCACACTTACATATGTTTGGAGCCTTATAGCTTCACTCTGCTGACATGACACAGTAGATGCATTTCCATTGCTTTGTTTTGAATTTATTTTGAAGATTCACTTAAGGGAGGTAGAAACACCAAATATCACAGTTTGAATCTTTAATTCACATAAAAGTTTATTTGTTCACTTCAGGTGGATTTTGATTTTAGCTCAGAACAGTTAAAACACATTCAGTCTTGTGTTAGTTTTTCTGAATAGTTATTTATCTTCTTTATCTCATTCTCCTGTTGTTGTTTAACTTTGCAACACAAATTTCCTCACCGTGGGACAAATGAAGGTTTATTTTATCTTTATCTTATCTAATATCAGTGGAACTTTGGTTTGTGCCTCACTGCAACATTACAGTTAGCCTGATGCTAAACCAGTGGAAATTTTACAATGTTGACGGCTCGAGTTGGCGTTTACTCAGAAATAATCACTCAAACATAATAACTCTATTTACAGGGAGTGAATCTGCAGTTTGTTGCAGTATTTTAGTTTACTTTAGTTTAATTTTGTAAGAATGTAAGCCTTTTGCTTTTGGACTGTCTGCCCACATAGAATCAATAGTAGCCACAACATTCCACCAAAAGAATGCCAGCGCCGATGCCAGCGCCGATGCCAGCGCCAACATTTAGATGCACTAAGTAGGAGCTTATAATGTGAAATATGAAGGGATTTTCAGAGTGTCAATAAAGGATTGTTGCATGATTTACAGGCAAATGTAACAAATAGATAATTGTCCATGTCATCGGCCACATGAGGTTTCCCACCCAGTGAGATTTACACAGGCTAAGTCAAAGAAGTGTTGAGTAGTGGAAGCCAGTACCACAGGCATGAGCAGTATCTCCGGGCCTCACTGGGGCTCTGCATGTGAACAGTAAACCCTCTGGATCAATGCACTTCAAATGTAATCGTTTCAGTGTACGCCGTCATAAATCAAAGAAACTGCTCATCCTGTCATCGTTCAAGAGGATCATCTGGTTGTAATAGTGGTGCGGCCTTTCCTCTCATCCATCAGTCTGCAGTGGTACCTTTATATCTGTGTTAGCCTGCCTCTTACACTGCTAGATTCTGTACACCATCATCTGGACTCCTTTGCACAAATGTTTCTGTTTCCCTCCCGGCCCAGCCCTGTTGGTTCCCACCCTGCAGACTGGAGAGCAGCTGTGCATGAGGCTCTGAAAGAGGGAGACCCAGAATGGACTGGAGCATTATTAGTGAGACACAGAAAAAAAACTAAGGGTTTCAATATGCCTCATAGACGCTTTTGTAGGTCCAGCCAAAGCATGTTTACATTTACAGATTGTTATTCTAACCACCCACGTCATCACGTCTACAGACTACTCTGCTCACATAGCACACCTCACTGCAATATGTGAGCCCAGGGGTCAGCTGCTGTGTGCAATCGGAAAGAAAAAGGAAAGTGGTTTTGTAACACGGCATCAGAACTTTGAATATGTCTTTAACGTTTTGTGAGGATTACTGCGACATGCAAGAACTCCATCCTTCAAGGCCAAAGGTATTGGGCTTGTCGACGGGAATAAAATATTTCAAACTTACGTGTGATTATCAGTCAATAAGTCAAGCT
The DNA here is from genome assembly GCF_009829125.3 of Periophthalmus magnuspinnatus. NCBI lineage: Eukaryota > Metazoa > Chordata > Actinopteri > Gobiiformes > Gobiidae > Periophthalmus > Periophthalmus magnuspinnatus. The sequence continues at coordinate 30,594,581 of NC_047131.1, read as the reverse complement.
CAGCATATGTGAATAACTCAGAGTATCGTTCATGTTGTCCAGATCACTCCATCAACCCAACTCACTAAATCTGTATGGAGCGCATTGGCCCGGCTGCTGCCAAATGTACAGGCCGCAGTGAGCTATGAGACTATGGAGAAACGGAGGGGGGTCTTCATTTGTTGGACACCTGGGGACCTCCAGATATAGAGCAGTTCAATTAAAAGACGTGGTAAAAGGCGTCAGATGTACAGCTCTCTTCATACGCGCTGACGGGATCTGACTCCATTCAGGGAGTGGCAGAGTAGAGTTGTTGATGGCTTCGCCTCCCTGTGAAGCGGATAGGCCCAAAACAAATAAATCTTAATATAATCCTAGTTGTGGTTCGACACAGCATGGAGAAACTTTTGATCTACCCCTGAAATAAAACACTACTGTACATCTGCCTCAGCGAATAATGAAACTCCTTGATGTTGACTAAATGCCAAAAATATCATACCGACCTCAAAAATGCATTATCAATGTTGTATGTCTTGCAGCGTGGCAGTCCGGAGATTAACTACTTTTTGTGACATGAAACAGCCGCTTCAACCCAGTGAATGTGTCATGTTGGCCAAGATGACTTTGTGCGGATGAGGAGACTGGAGCTAACTCTGAACCGTTTAAACAAACAGGGAGGTCCCTGAGCACTGTGCTTTGGACAAAGGTTAAAGCAATATCCCCCAGCGCTATTCATTTCAGAGAATCATTCCCACTCAGCGGCTTTGATCCTGCCCCTCTTTCTCCCCAACTCATACCCCGCACGGATGTGTGTGTGGAAATTCAGATGGTCCTTGAACACATCATTTTACCAGCTACATCAACCATCATGACAGGATCCTTTAGTGCTGACAAAGGCTCTGAGTTATCTGAGAAATGCACAGTGTTAGCAGTGAGGCGTGAGCTGCTGGCTCCAAGGACGGGCCAACCTGCAGTGACTGTGTGAAGTTCAGCTGCGGTCGGCCCCGGAGGAAAGCCTGTTTACCTCCAATCCAGCTGTTTACTTGACCCACGATGATTAAGATGCAAAACCAAATAAAAACAGACGGCCCAGTTCAAACAGGCGCTGACGCATAAGGGGAGCACAAGGTGGGACAGTGTCGGTGATGGGCCACAGCTGGACCTCCCCGGGCCTCCTCCATCAGCGCCGCTAAGTCACGCCGCCGCTCAGAATCCTGTATTAGGCCTTTTACAAACACTTAGCAGCTACTTGAGTCTTTTACAAATCTTCACAACGGTAAGTCCTCGTCGCTGAGTGCCAGCCAAAACGCTCATTTTTTTAAAGTGCCCTTTTCATGGAAGTGGAGTGTGATTCCTGTTATTTACCAAGACCTTGAACCAGCCCTTCTTCCTCTTGGTGCGAATGTGGAAGAGCATATATCACCGCAGAGGACGGTTTTGATAGATTTTAGACTTTTGTACGTTTGTTCATTCGTATACTGTTGTTTATGTTTTGACAGGAGTCGCATTGTAGTGTAGCAACAGATCCATTTACATAATTTCTGGATGTTGTAAGCACTTACATAATAGCCCCATTCATTTGGATAGAGCTGGATCTCCCCTGAAGGCCCCTAGACCTGCACAGTACAGGACGCACACTCATACGCTCAGGTCTGCGGCAGCGTGAGGAGACATTAAACAGTACGGCAGGGACAGAGGTAAAGTAAGGATTTATGTAAAAGAAAAAAAACAGGACATGCGACGGGAATGTGCTGCAAATGTTCCAGTTCGGGCCTGCGCGTGAGCTCCAGAGGTCCTAGTGTTTGGAGGCGTATCACGTGACTTAGACTCATGTCACAGAACGTGGCGCGGGGAAACATACGCCAAAGGATCATTTAGCGGCAGTCACTAAGGCGAAGTATCTGAAAGGCAATAGTTTAGCCGGTGTGGCGTTCTCACAGAGGCTGACGTCGCCCCCTCCCGAATTAGCAGCCTTCACTTTGAACCGATCGCTTACAAAAGAAACGCGGGCTGCCCCATGAGCTCACCGCTGATTATTACGGTCCACGCTATGTCACGCTACTTCAAGGGACTCGCACTGGTCACGTTGGACTGAGTAAAGTTGCTCAAATACATTATTGTGACTGAGTCGAGGTGGAAAAGGCTGTAAATGTCACATGCGGAGAAGACCAGTGTGGCACCTTCCCAAATGGGACGCTCACCAACGCATTGTTAAAGTTCTCCACAGACCTCAGAATAACATTATCAAAGAGTTGCGCCGTTGAAGTGGTCGGGTTGAAAAGGACATGGCGACTATAATGAGAACTTCGGGTTGAACCAATGTATTAAAAAAAATAAATAAATAGTGACATTAAACTATATAACAATTTTCTTACTGATCTGATTCCAGAAGTTGACGCTGGACACCAACATCGTTTCTTCGATCTTGACGGCGAAAAAGTTACACACAGACTACAAAGAAAAGGCAATTGTGTTTTTTTTTTTAGTTCTCCGTTGAAATGAACGAGATTCCTGCTTAACCAGAAGAGCCGACCACAACAGGAGAAGGCAGAAGTAAAAGTAGGAGGGGTGAAATAAGGCAGATATCTGAGGGGTTCGTATCTCAAACAGAAAATGCTCTGTTCCACCTTGTGATGTCATCATGTGGTAGTACAGGAAGTGTTTTTGTGTGTTTTTAAACTCCACACATGTTCGCTTGAATCATTTGGGTGATTTCAGCTCTGGAAATGCCACGTCTACTGAACTAAAGGTAAAAAAAGTAGCTGATAACTTAAAAACTACCGCTTCATGACAAGGTGGAACAGAGCGTTTTGAGCTTTGGAGATGATACAGACTAATAATAAAAGATTTACTGAAACAAAACACAACTCCAGGTCTGTTTTTGAGGTCGTGACAGCATTATAACATGGTTCATGAGTCAATTTTGCTTAATACAGTTGTCCCTCACTATATCGTGGTTCACCTTTCGCTGTTTCGCGGACTTTTTACATCGTCTGATCGTGCATTGTGTTGTGCGTCCTGATTGGCTGTTGGACTGTAGACCATTGTGTTGTGCGTCCTGATTGGCTGTTGGACTGTAGACCATTGTCCATCAGTCTCCTCCGTGCCGTGTCTCCTGTCCAGTACAGAATGTGTTCAGACAAATTTACATAAACGTTGGATCGCAGTGTGACTCTGAAGTGCTGTACGTTTGCGATTTGTTTTCTCCACCGACAAAACCCACAATGTCGATGAAACGTTCTGCACCGACAAAGACGCCTACGAAGGTTTGAACTTTGAGAGAGTTTAAACGAGAGAGAAATGTGAGAAAATGTTAACGCCTGTGTGAGAAAAGTGTATAAAGTGTGTGGTGAGGGGTTTTATAGCAAAAAAACATAGCAAATAAAGCTGATACTTCACGGATTTCACTAATTGCGGGTTACTTTTGGAACGTAACCCCCGCGATAAACGAGGGACCGCTATATAGAATATTTAAATCCACAGAAGAACTCAGTTAAACCTTTACATCGAACCTGCGCCAATCTCAGAATCCAATTTCACCCCATCTTCCTTAAAAACAAAACAATTCCGTTACATACAGTATAATATCCGAAGAGCACGCAGGGTTGGCGACCTAATCTGACCTTTTGACCTCTCTACGGCATGTACACACTATAGTACGCGATTAGTTTTCTTATAGAGTAATGGCCCGGGCTGTGTCAAAGCGCTCGAAAACGGACAGAAATAAACCCAAACGCTAACGCTCACACAGTTTCACAGCTATCGCGTTCCTTTTCTCCGATAATACCACCGCTACCATCAAAAATGAGCACCCAACCGTAGCGGGGGCGGCTAAATGGAGACATGCGTGAGATGGATATAGTAAGGGACAAGGGGATATGGGGAATAGTAATAATCTTGCTCGGGACCTCACAGACAAACCAAAGGGCGACGAAAATGACGTGAAAATTGATTTACAGTCGAAGCCCGTCGGATTCTAATGTGGTGATAGAAATACGAGCAGAGCAAAGAGCCACTAAAAAGGCTTAAGGTTGAGGGTACCCATACAGCTAAAGATGTGTAAAAATCAGCCTGACATCACCGCGCTATGGCCTTCCCAGCTCACAATATGCACACTGTTTTATTTGGAGAGCTTGGCAGTCTCGCACTTCATTTCAGTCACTGTTCTGTAATGCACAATCACACAAACACTTGAGCGGTGCTGCTGCGGTCGGCCGGAGGGTGGGGGCGAGGGTGGGGTGCAGACCTGGTTTAAAGTTAGACTTGAGATGATGCCATTCAAACATGACCTCATTTTGAAAGGAAGGAAAACTGGATACACAATAGACCCTTTTAGTGTTTGCAAACAATTGGTGCCATGAGAAGAGGAGACTGCGGAGGCTTTTCAATGGGGAATTTGCTGCAACCACAAAGTATCCCACAAGGAAGTCCATTTCCGCTCGTGTTGTTTTATTGTTTTATTTAAGAAAGGCGGAACTGTGTCGTATTGTATGTATGCGCAGATGTGTACGTTTATGTATGAACATTTAAACACGTGTAATGTAACGTGTGGGTCGATATCAGAGGGTGTTTAGAGGTAATAGTATCGGCCGACGTCGCGCTCAGATTGTCCTCAGTGCGTCAGATTTGTCCTTTTGAACAGAGTAAACACGGAAATAGATGAGGATTTATGCTAACAATAAGTACAACAATATTTAATTCCCCAGATAAATACATTTTGTTGTTATTTTTACAGAAGTGAAAAGCTACATTTCAGTTGTTGGCCTAAATCATCCATAAAAATCGATCCATAAATGTAAATATTCATATAGTCTCGTGTTACTCCTTTGCTAAAACCTTTGAAAATCCAAATATAAAGGCGGTGGAAGATTTGAAAAACCCCCCCAAACATCTCCTGTCATCTCCGTCAAACATTCTCAAAAACCTCACGTCATGTTTTTATCCAAATCTCTGAAGGTCGTGTTTGTTCGTCTGACTCGACCAAACGCGGCCCCGCCACACGACCAACAATGTCGAGATTCCTCCCGTCGCAGCTGCAAAGTGTCAGCTCCGTCAGCCCGCTCTGATTCATTTATTTAAACAGGACGGGAGTGAGTCTGACCCTCGTGTGAGCTCATCATGGCAGCAGATCACGATGGAAGAAAGAGGAACGAGCTGCAGTGAACATCTATGTTTAACACGGGAAAAACGTGAGGAAAAACATGAGGTTCCGTCAACTCCGTCACTCTCCAGCTCTGTCAGATTTCAGGTCCGGTCCCCGAGTTCACAAATGTACCTGTAGTTTATGAATGTGCGACTAAATTATTATTATTGTGAACTTATAAATGGGTTAAATCGCCACTTTATGGTTTAATTTAATGTGATATATATTCACAGAGCATAAATAACATATGTTGCCAAGTTGAATGTGTGACGGAGTTGACAAAATCACCAACTTCGTAAAGAAAGAACGTTTAATTCCCAGTTTTATTACATTTTTCACCTGTTTACGTTGAGCCTGCTACAGTCTAATCATGTTGTGACACTAAAGCAGGAGTAAAAATGTGTAAAATCACTAATATCAGAATAAAAAAAAGGAATGGAGGGGAAGAGGAAGAGGGAGAGAAACACTGGAGAGGAAGAAGAGCTGAAAGGGTGGATGCAAAGAGAGTGAGAGAGCGGGAGTCGAGGGAGGACCTGTAGTTTATTTGGAAGAGAAATACTCGTCTCATTTGTAAAGTACGGTCAGTGTTAAACATGTAGCTTTATTTTCATCTAGATTTACACATAATTGTCCAGTTTTCAGCCGTTTTCACACATTTTGTCAACTCAGATCCTTGCATTTTGTGTGTGTTTTTGTCATTTTTTGAAATAAACTTGACTTTTGCAGTTCTGTTGATGCGGTTTAAGCCGTAAAGGACATTTGAATCTACAGCCTGACTTGTGTTTTAGAGAAATAATTTGTGAACATTGAGATATTTTGAAGCTCACACACATTTTCTTTGGTGTAAAACATATATGTAGTGACATGGTGCCCCAAAGTCTGCATAATGCTTGATAAAAATCTTATGCATTATGTTATTTGGGAATGGGATGTTTATATGTTCCATTGTGCTGCTCGAGTTAATGGCATGATCCAATTACACGTATGTATTTTATATGTACGTGTGCTGCTCTATAAAAGACAAAATGACTCTGCTATGGTTGATTTTTACTGAAGTCCGAATGATGAAGAGAGAAACATGGGAACAACTGTCATGGAGAAAACCAAAGAGTAATCAAGCGGATTACTTGGCCCGATATGGCCTTGGCCTTGCCAGAAGTGCGGCTTTTGAGCAGTAAATATTTGCTGTGAGTTGAGTGGTATGGCATTGGTACATCACAAGGACGTTCAGTGTTTCCCAAACATGGGTCCGGTGACGTCAGCAGGCTGTAAAAATGTTTAACGAGCCCAACCAGCCCGGTATTAGCCCAAATACAAGCCCCCATGACCCCCCGGCCTTACACCTGTGTCCTCATGTGAAGAGCGTTTGATAGAAAAAGAATAAGTCACCGGAGAAAAGGAGGAGAGAATGAGCCATGAGCATCTGCGATAAACGGCATGTGTTTGTGATTGTGTCTTTTAAATCAGTTCTACGTCGATGTTTTGAGTCAGATTCGAGCTTCACAAATGGACACGTTTAAGACAGAATTATGCTGTGAGTTTCTTCCGTATTTATTTTCCTTTCAGAGAAAACCGGTCTAAAGAGAGAGGATCTTCTGGAGTCATTACACATTTGCTCCATTCATCATTTCCTCGTTTGTTAATGTTTGATTATCAGACGGTCCAAATGTCTTCACAGTAACTCAAACTAGTGCAGCCGTGTGTATGGACGCCACATGCTCCTGTACAGACTCTACAGGCCGACGCCTCCTCCGGTGACACCAGCGTGATGTTCTGCTCCGCCCACTTCTGGACCAGAGCATCACTGATCTCAGTCTGTGGATCGACGTGTAGCTTCTGGTGCGTTTGGTGAACAATTTTTTTTAAGTCTACTCAATATTTTGTACATCTTTTATACAGTAATAAAATGTAACATCATTATTTTTGGTTTGAGAAATAAATGTTGGGTCAATGGAAGAGTGACAGTGTAAGGCCTGATTATCAACCAATCACAGAGTCACAGACGGCGGAGGGGGCGGGTCCAGCCTCAGTCACAGTTTTCGTCAGCAGCAGCAGAGTCTCTGTGTTTGGACTCACACTCAGACTGGGCCAGGATGATGTCAGCTCAGACTGCTGTGTGTGTGTGTGTGTGTGTGTGTGTGTGTGGGGGGGGGGTGCGTGCGGGGGTGCGTACGGAGGTGTGTGTGTGTGTGTGTAGCTTTACATGCTCCACATGTGGCACAGGCCGCGCGTGTGTCAGTGTGTGTGTTTGTGTGCATGTGTTTGTGTCTGTGTGTGTGTCTCTGCATGTGTTTGTATTCTATGCATGTGTGTGTGTCTATATGCATGTGCGTCTGCATATGCGTGTCTGCGTATGTGTGCCTATATGTGTGTGTTTGTGTTCTATGCGTGTGTGTGTGTGTCTATATGTGTCTGCATTTGTGTGTGTGCGTCTGCATGTGTGTGTCTCTGTGTGTATTTGTCCTCTATGCGTGAGTGTGTGTATTTGTGTTGCGCGTGTGTGTGTTTATGCGTGTGTGCGGGGGGCTGCCAGTGAGTCTGACAGGGGAGCAGAGGTCATACTAAGGTCGAGATGAAGTCAGAATGTAATTATGCTTCAATGAAGCAAAGGGAAGTAATAAAGAGCAGATGCATGTTGTGTGGCTCTTAAAGTTCCACTTAAAGCGCGCAGTACGGGGAATATGGAGCGCTATGCTAATGCCCCGCTAAGAAAGAGGGATACAGGCCGACTGTAGGAAAACTCTCTCTCAGACATTATTAAAAAGAACTAAGTCAGCAGCAAATAAAGAGATAATAAGAGTGGGCAAAATATTTCCTCTTACATTGCACTGGGGCGGGGTTGCCACGGTGACCTGGCACACAGCCAGCGATGGAGATGGTCACTGAGTGCATATAGGGAGGAAGGGGAAAGGGAGGGGGCCACACACCAGGTGGTTTCACTTGCTGATCCAGTCTGGGCTGCCCAAGTCAAAACGACGAAAGGTGAAGAAAAATACAAATCTGGCTGTGAAAAACAGAAGGAAAGGTAAGCTCTGCCCCTGAAAGCGCCCCCTCGCTCTCCCTCCTCCAGCCCGGCTCACTGCACTATTGTTCATTGTTCTTTACCAGAATTTTCTCAGTCCCTCCTGTTGTATTTTTCTCCTCCTCATCAGCCTCTCCCCATCTGTCTCACTCAGACATGTTTTCCAGGGTCTGCCATGCATAGATACGGTATCTAGCAACAGTAGTCCAGTAGTGCTTACTGCGGAGCCCCCGGGTCAGTGGGGAGCTGGGGGAGGGCCTCGGGGGAGAGTTTGTTGGGTTCTACGTGATACTGAGGCCGGGCTGGAGTGGAGGTCTTCCTTGATAATCGCAGCTGCTCTATCTGCACATGTACACAGCAGCCAGGATCCAGCACCAAACAAAATGGGTCACAGCCAGATTGAGCCGTGAGACGAATCACAGTTATGCACGGCCCATATAAAAATAAAATGTTTTAGCTTCTTACTTCTAACGCGTGTTTACTCTATTCATTAAAATGTAAAAATAAAACAACAACTTAACGATACTTGTTAATGAGACCAAACAAATCAAAGCAGTTTTAAGTCTCCTGGAAACCCTCAAATGTAACTATATTATAAAGTTTAATAGCGCACATTAATGGCACCGTTTTAAAATGGTTAAAGCTAATTTCACACTTAATGTTTTTATGACTTTTACAGTAAAAATGATCACTACTGGGAAACATTGCACAACAGCATCACATTGTTACATGAAATCTCCTGGTAATGCATGGCTTATGTGGTCCCATGAAAGTATTTATGAGATATTGGGAACGTATATGAAAGAGGAGAGGTACGGCTTGGCTCCCACTGATCAGCTGCTGGGAAAACGCTCCAGATTCCTTAGGTTTCCTGTGAAAAACAACCATGGCTTCTCTCTCTCTCTCTCCCCTCTCCTCTCCTCTCGCTTCAACGGGGGAAAGTGCAAGTCACCGGGTTCTGAAGTAAGATCTGTTGTCAGAAGAGAGCTCCGTTAACAGATACTCAGCAGTTACAAGTCATCCCCAAAACATGTGGTTCCTGTAAAAACAAGCCGATGGAAGGGGCAGTCACACGGGCCAGTCCGCGGCCGCTATAGCTGCTTTGGGAGATGTGTTTTTTCCGGAGGAGAGCCCTGGATCTGGGGAGTGCGTGAGTGCCGCTGTGGACGCACGTGTAACTCAAAAGACTGTCGATCCTATTGTTTCAGAGTTCAGTCAGAGGTGGCTCGCGGCTCTCTGATTGGAGCCAGTTCCCAAGTACGACTGCCCCGATACATCGCAAGCAAAAATGAAAATCGTATTGAAGGTGCGCTTTGCTTTGGCGCCGTTTTGAATTTGTAAACGGTCCAGTTATTTCAGTAATACATCTGTAAACTACAAAGTATCCTCTCCTTTTTTACGGATAAGAACCTGTTAACCCTGCGGTGTAATGTTCCTGGACCTGTTTAAAAGACGAGCAATTAATACGTCGCAGCTGATGCCGTCAACGTTCTCTAGGGCTGTGGAGCTAACTGTGGGCACTGCTGTGTCTGAAGCTCTGTTAGACTTTGATCTGGGCAGAAAGAACTGACTAATTTAGCTGGAACTGCAACAGGTGAGCTGGTCTGTGCTGTTAAACAAATAATATTACCATCAGAAGTTTCTAGTGAATAATATTTTCCACAATGCACCTGGAAAAGTGAATAGCGTGAAACAGCACTGGTAAACAACTGCTAAAATAATCTAAAAATGTGGATGTGGATGGTATGAAATGAGTAAAACATAAGGAGCTGATTATGAAATGTAAAATGAAGCTGAGGTGTAAATGTTTCAAAACTGTTCTAAAGTGAATCTAATAAAAGTATTAACAAGTTTCAGCAGGAAGAAAAACAACTGTGCTTTTCTAAATGTTGATTTCAAAAAATGCATATTGAGAGGGAATAAAGGGCACAGAGTTGTTCAAAAATGCCATGTCATCTTGGCTATAGGAAGGACTGGAATAGCTTTCGAAGGTTTTTCCAATGCCCCTAAACATAGGAAACAGACTCAGTCAAGGCCGGGAAGTTGAAGAGGCCACTGAAAGGAAATAAAAGTAGCAGCTTGAACCCAGCGACTCCTCTTCACTCAGGCTCTGACAGCTCGGAGCTGAGAGGACATGCAAAAAAGACAGTATTACATGACAATTAGTGCATCGCATTACCACTTGTGTGGCTCTTATAAGCCAAATTCAATACGTCTGTATCACAAAGAGGCATATGATAGAAACATCCTGTTTCACAAAGGATGCTGGGTAAGCGGGTATATGGTACCACGGGCTCATGTCAGGGAGAGCTCTGCAGAGAGGACACAGCTGGGCTTCAAACATGATACTAACGACTCGGTTTATTTGTGATTTATTGGGCTTTATTTAAACAGGAAAGTCCCAGTGCGATTCATTTTCAGGGGAGTCCTGGCCCCAGAGAGGAGCTGAGTGCACATGTCCTCACAGGCAGAACAACCAGAGCAGCTGGAGGAAACCTTCACAGACACAGGGAGAACATGCAAACTCCACACAGAAAGGCTCCATGCTGCTCAGGAGTCAAACCCAGGACCTTCAAGCTGTGGCGTTCAGTGGCACAGCAGTGGAGCAATAAAAAAAGAACGACTTTTTTTAGGATAAGAAGAATACGTTGTTAGTGTCAGTGCTGTGTGTTTGTGCAGGTAGATTAAAGAGAATAATTGCGTACTTCACATTTATCAATCTGGAAAAACTCAATGAAAGTGATCGGGGGATTCAAACTTCAAACCAGACAAATCAAACTTCAGTTAAATCCATACTGAGACAAAATTACATCTTTCTCATTCGCAAACTCACAAAGCGCTGCCTCTGTGCATTTTTCTAAATCAAAATAGTACTTTTTTCTCTTAAAATATCACCTGTAAGTATTTCGTTTTCCATCCAAACCATAACACTGCCCCGTGACTGGTCTGATCTGCGTATCACTGGTGACTGGGCCCAATCACACCACCAAGACTTTGACTTTGTGAACTCCTAAATATCACGGGAAACCTCTACATGTCCCACAGACGTCAGCTTAAAAAAAAAACTAATAAAAATGTTCGAACCAATTAGCCATTTCCTCTGTCACGCTAGTCTATAGAAATAAACGGCAGGGAGTAAACATAAGAACACACATTTAATCCCACGTAATCCTCAATAAATGAAGATAATAAGGGATACGAGGACATGGGACCGCGGCAGACTCCAGGCCAATGAGCTCCTTGACAAATGTGGCAAATGTTTGGACTAACCTCAGACTGCAGCGTGTTTCATCACATCCTGCAGAACGTTCCCAGTAAAAGTGAAAAATGTGTTTGTGTGATAAATAAAAGGCTTAGAGTGGTGGTCCTCTCTGGGCTGGAGTTAAGATGAGGACACACTTTGTTGGAGCGTACATCTGTGCATCAAACCCCCCCCCCCCGAGAGCGCCCCAACGGCTCTATAAAGGCTGTCAGAGGAGCGAGGAGACGAGGAGGTGAGGAGCGGGGGCGGCCATGTTGCGTGCGTGAGCGTCCCACCGCATTCAAGCCACTTCTGTCAAATACAAATCCATGTAAGGTCATGAGCCCACCTTGGACGGCTCTGCTTTGTGTCTTCATGGCAACTTCCCAAACAGAGCGTTCCTCACGGCTCGGGGCCTCCCACAAAACGCTACATACTCTACTATAAGAGGCAGCGGCACAACAAGAAGAAGAACGAGAAATAACACGCACTCAAAGGCGACGTGGTTGTTTGGGCGATACGCAATAGATACGGCTCTATATTTGAATTTCTACGCACAGTATTTTACATCATCGCTTTGTAAGGTCATGTGGTGATACAGGAAGTGCTCCATTGTGTTTTAAACTCCGCACAGCTTCACTAGAATCGTTTGGATCGTTTCAGCTCTGGAATTGAGCTGAAACGAGGTAGTGGTGGAGCGTAACAAAGTAAAAGTGGTAATTTCTGTATAAATTTTAGGTATGTGTACTTTACTTAAGTACATTTAACAGATACTTTTAACTTTTACTTTCACTACATTTGAGAGCAGTATCTGTACTTTCTACTTCACAAAATTTTTGAACTGGGCTGAAAAGTAAAAGTGTTTTTCTTTATTGTTTAAAACCTGCTGAAAAGTGGGTTTATTTTTAACACAATCTTACTTTGAGCAACAAACATATAACAAATAAAAACAGATAGAAAAAAAAAAATCCTTCCATCCATCCACTTTCTTCCGCTTATCCGGGGCTGGGTCGCGGGGGCATCAGTCTAAGCAGAGACTTCCCTCACCCCAGACACGTCCTCCAGCTCCTCCGGTGGGACCCCAAGGCGTTCCCAGGCCAGACGAGAGACATTGTCCCTCCAGCGTGTCCTGGGTCTTCCCCGGGGCCTCCTCCCAGTGGGACGTGCCTAAAACACCTCCCTAGAGAGGCGCCGGAGCCACATCAGCTGCTCCTCTCCACGTGGAGGAGCAGCGACTCTACTCCGAACTCCTCCCGTGTGACCGAGCTCCTCACCCCGTCTCTAAGGGAGCGAGGAAACTCATTTTGGCCACCACTATCCACGATTAAAAAATTTTAAAAAATGCTTATCAAAATCACTACATTTGAAGCTTTATTGGATCTCAAAAACTGCGCAAAAAACGTTTATGTTTTACTCTTTAAGTACATTTTTAACAGATACTTTAATACATTTACTTAAGTACATTTTTTCATATGATACTTTTACTTGAGTATTTTATATCTTTTAGTATCTGTATCTTTACTTAAGTAACAAAACTGAGTACTTCTTCCACCCACCTCTGACAAAAAGTAAAAGTAGCTGTTAACTTAAAAACTACCACTTCATGACATCACGAGGTGCAACTGAGCATTTTGAGCTTTGGAAACGCAACAGACTAATAATAAAGTGAAAGAAACAAGAAACAAGGTCTGTTTTTGAGGAGGTATCAAGATTATAACATGTCTTTAAGCTCAAAAATGGATAATAAACAACTTTTAAAGACTAGAAAGCGTAAGTATTTTATGATTTCTAGTTGCTAAGTAGTTTATATTTGTGCGATGTTGTGTATATATGTGAAAAACTATGTCTCCTACGCAGGTTAAAGCACCGCAGCAACCAGCTTTAGCTATGATCGTAATACCTTTCTCAAAATCGTAACACAAACTCCTTCCAGAAATCTTTTGTTACGCGCAGGTGACGTCAGCGCGGACCCTTGACCCTGGACCTGTAACTATGAAAACTCCATCAACAGCACAGCAGCCCCGAACAGCAGAGCTCACTGTTTTTTCTTTGACGTTTGTCGTTTCTAGGAACACTGGGGGAAAGTGACACAGAGGGAGCCGGGAAACCACAAACAACCCTGAGTTTGTGCAGCAACATGCGAGATAGACTACAAGTGCGTAGGTTAATGCCTTCTGCACAATGCGAAGGCTGTGCGGAGTTTAGAAGCGTTTATTTCTGTGACACAAGTTGTAAATGCGCTGGGTGTTGATTAAAGTATGTTTCTTTTCAGCAATTAACACATTGTAAACAGCAGTGGGGTTAAAAACAGGAGTGGGTCTTTTGATTTACAAAACTGTGGAGCTGAAAGACCCCACTTTTTCATAGTAGCATAGATTTTTAAAACTCTAAACTGGGACACACCCGGTTTGGATGGTTTGTATAATTAAAACTGAAAAGTGCATGTATCTGAGTCCATTCTTGAGTCAGTTTATCATCTCAGGGACTTCTGCCGGTGCTTTTTGTCGTCTTATGCTCATTTTCAAGCATTGTTTTCTGTATTTAAGCTAAAAAAATGACGATATATTCTCCGTTTTACTGTTGGCAGGGATCAGATTGGTCAAAAATAGAGTCACCTGGGACATTTCTTGTATAAAACTGGGACAAATCAATGGTTTTGGATGAATCTTCTCAAAACTGGGACTGTCCCGGGTCAAGAGGGACGTCTAACGATGGAGGATTACTCAAACTTGGTAAATGGTCGAACCTCCAACCTTCAAGTCAGGTCGACCAACTGAGCTACTGTCATGAATTGAAAATATATGATGAGGAAATACTGTTAAAATAGGGTTAAAATCTCATAAAAGTTGATTTTAAACAACATTAAGCTTTAACTTTAAGCTTCTAAAACAAAACTATGGTTTGTATAATTAAAACTGTGAAAAGAGCATGTATCTTAGTCCATTCTTGAGTCACTTGTGGGTTAGTTTATGATCTCAGGGACTTTTGCCAGTGCTTTTTTTTGTCTTATGCTCATTTTCAAGCATTGTTTTCTGTATTTAAGCTAAAAAAATGATGATATATTCTCCGTTTTACTGTTGGCGAGGATCAGATTGGTCAAAAATAGAGACACCTGGGATATTTCTTGTATAAAACTGGGACAGATCAATGGTTTTGGATGAATGTCCCGGGGCAAGAGGGACGTCTATCGATGGAAACGTGGTAAATCAGGTCGACCAACTGAGCTACTATCATGAAGTGAAAATTTATGAGGGAAAACTGTTAAAATAGGGTTAAAATCTCCTAAAAGTTGATTTTAAACAACATTAAGCTTTAACTTTAAGCTTCTAAAACAAAACTATGACTATTTCCAAAACTCTCCAATCAAAAATAAAGCAGAGAAGCATGAATGAAATAGAGTTTTGCTGGTTTTTCTTTCTTTTTTTTTCAGATTAAGGACACACTGCACTCCTGTTTTAATCTTGTAATAAGTGAAAAGTGGCTTTTACAAATCCTTTAAACAGGAGATCCTGGGATATTGAAAATGCACTCACTGATCTAATCGTTTTAACAAATGTAGGCCGTTAAACTAAATAACAAGTTGTTTGGTGAAAAGCTTGGCGGAGCTGTTTTGGACCGCAGCCCTCTCTCATCACCTGTAGAGAATTTACTGGACCCCTCTGTGGATGAGGTCAGCGCGTTTAAAGCAGAGGATATGATGAGTATTTTAGCAACTGAAACCAACACGCACACTCACGTCTGCCCGGTAAATATGTGGAACTCTCACTCATCTGCCTCCTCCACCACCTGCTGTTATGTGGATGTTACACTCACCACAAGCTTAAAAGCCCCGCACATGATCCTGACTGTAAAAAAAAATGAAAAAAATCTGAACTTTACCTCGTTTTAAAAGCACTGTGTCGGATTTTTCCCACGTACTTGAGCAAAATGTGTCTTTCCCCGGAGATTTTGTACAAGAAACCACTTCGCTTTGGTCTCTGAAAGCTGCGAAAAGAGCTTATAAACTCATCACTGTGAATAATTAGGGTGTGCAGAATGTGTAACCTAAGTGAGGAATAACTTTGGACTTGTGCAAACTGTTTGACTAGTTGTTTTTCATGTTTTTAAGGCAGTAAAACTCAGGTAGAGCGTCTTTAGCGATAGTCCAGAGTCAGTCCCAGTGGTGGAAGAAGTGTTTGATTTAGTTACTTAAGTAAAAGTTGAAAAAATTAATAAAAATGGAGCAAAAAAAAATTAAAAATACTCAAGGAAAAGGAAAAGAAACAAATGAAAAAAATCTACTAAAAATGTTAAAGTACAGGTTTGAAAATGGAAGAAGTAAAAGTATTAAAGTACCCGTTTAAAAATGGAATTAAAGAGTAAAAAGTAAAAGTATTTCAGACACATTTTCAGATCTAATAAAGCTTCAAATGAACTGTTTTTGATCAAGAAAAAGTAAAAGAAACACATGAAAAAAATCTACTAAAAATGTTAAAGTACAGGTTTAAAAATGGAAGAAGTAAAAGTATTCAAGTACCCGTTTAAAAATGGAATTAAAGAGTAAAAAGTAAAAGTATTTCAGACACATTTTCAGATCTAATAAAGCTTCAAATGAACTGTTTTTGATCAAGATTTGTGCTGAATTTTGAAACAGAATGGAATTTCCTGTGCATATTTTTATTTGCTCAAACTGCAAACGTGTTAAAAATAAATCCCACAGGCTTTTCTGCAGGTGTCAAGCTATAATTTAAAAAACATTTCACTTTGCAGTTCAAAAATGTAGTGGAGTAAAGTACAGATACGTGCTCTCAAGTGTAGTATTAAAAGTACACACGCAGATACTTCACTTACTTGTTTAAAATCTTCATTACTGTCGAGTTTATAAGCGTTTTTCACGACTTTCAGAGGCTAGACTGGACTTTTACCATCACGATAACGCTAAAAAGAGCTCACATGCTAACAGTTCACTTCCTGGTTTGCGTAGGATAAAACTTTTAATCAGAATTACACACAGACAGGACATCGTAGTCTCATTTCGACCCTGTACTCGCTTTTACATCTGCGCTGCGGCGAAACAATTTTCCCTTTATAGATGAAAAAACAGATACACATTTTGCAATTTACATGATCTCTCCATCTGTACTTTGTCCTCTTAAGGATGCCAGGACCCTACCGGTAAGGAAACAGTTTAATGTCTCTGTAATGTGATAAATATGCACACACATATGCTGCAGCAATATGAGTCACGGGGCCAGAATGTGTTTGCTGCCTGCTCGCCTCTCCTCCGGACGCCCCAGACATGAGATAACATGGATCCGATGATGACCGTCTGTCTGGGGGGTGCAAGCCGACCCCATAAGCCCAACACAAGCGCACAAGTGAAACAGGCGACTGGCACCGGTTCAACTGAGCAAGAACCGAGCCGACATCCAATCTGACATGAGGTAATGTGTGGGAGAGTCGCCGCATATGGTCCAGAGGAAACACACTAGCCGTGCTTTATGTACTTAGCAGTTTATGTGTGAAATAAACAGTACAGAGGGATGATTTTAGATGAGGGGAAGGCGCACGCGGGACGGTCCCATTAACGGACGGCAGATGGGTTTAACGAAGGAAAAACACCGCAGCGTCGTGTCCCGTCTTTTTTCGAGCGATTCGTGAGGGGGTCCGCTGATCTTACACATGATGTAGCGATCGTCTTCTGAAGCTGTTTATGGCCCACCACAGTAAAGATAAATAAACGTCGTAATCTCCGGGAAATAGTGCTATTCTGGTGCGTACGATGAAATATGGCCTGTTAAAACGTACTGGAAAAGTAATATAATGTACACATAGTAGACGTTTTTATTGGCCATTAAAAGTTAGTGTAAAGGGAATTTGGCTTTGGTTCTGTTATAATATGAACTGTATCTCCTCAGTAAACAATGGTACGGTTTGAAATAAAGGTGGGCTGTGTAACTTTTCCCGTTAGGGGGTTGAATTTATCGCCATGGAGATGAGCGAGTTAAAGTTTGGCCAGATTTATGAAAAGATGATCCCACTCACAGGGAGAATGGATGTTTTTGGAGCAATAAAAATGTCTATAATTGGATAAATGCAGTAGCGTTAATGCCGTATTGCGGAACATCCAGGCAAAGCAATAACAAGTGCGACTTAAAGGGCCCGTATGACTATTTTTTGATCTATTATAATGTCGTTTCCTTGTCCAAAAACAGACCTGGAGTTGTGTTTTGTTTCGGTCACGCAGGCTTACCGCACAAATCTGCGCGTTTAAGCTGAGTTCGCTCAAACTGAAAACACTCCGTTCCACTTTGTGATGTCATGCGGTGATACAGGAAGTGCTCCATTGTGTTTTTAAACTCCGTACAGCTTCACTAAAATCGTTTGGATGATTTAAGCCGTGGAATCGCCGACGTCTGATGAACAAAAGGTTCCCAAACGTGTGAACGAAACCAAACAAACACAACTCCGGGTCTGTTTTTGAGGAGGTAACAACATTATAACACGGGTAAAACGTCACTTTTGCGTAATATAGGAGTGTTAATATTTAGATTTGAAGTCAGTCCACGTGTTGAGGACAGTCCCAGGTTTGTATATGTAATAAATAAACGTAAAAAACTCGCTGGAGCAGATGATTTACGCACCGAGGTATCTGAGAAACATTCCACAAACATATTAAATTACTTTTATAGTTGTTCTCCTATAGGTCAGTCGAAATGCAGCTCTGAGGAACATAATGATGTGGGAAAAGTCGATTTTACATAATATATCCCTATACGTTTCATTCTGGACCCAAACCTGCAGAGCATAGCCGTGAGAACAGTTTTGCTATCTCACGTAGTCCGGCTTGGGTGTGTTTTCGCCGTTCCTCTCCTGGGAAGACAAATGATTTGGTTCATAGAGTTTGGAAATGATTATTTACAGACACACACTAATGTTCTGCGGTAATTGCTTCCTTAATAACCTAAGGCATTGTGTTAAGACAGAGGTGAAGGCTCTTGACCAGCAAATTGTCTTCAACTTCCTTTAAATCCACAAAACACATCTGTACGTTAATTCACGACTTGCTAACGACCTGCTGCAACTGACCACGATCTGATCTCTTCAATAAGTTGTACGAACGTTTCCCGACTCGTGATTCAGTTTATGTCGTCCCCTTAAAAAGAGATAAAACCGGCCGTAAAGGTGCAATAACTTCAGTGTTACAAGGGTACATCTTGTTCTCAAATGACATCACAAGGTGGAACGGAGCATTTTGAGCTTTGGAGATGTAAACAGACTAATAACGCAGGATTAGTCAAACATGTGAATGAAACAAAACACAACTCAAGGTCTGTTTTAAGCCGTTTTAACGTTATATAACATGGCGTAAAGCTCACAAGCATCCATTTTTTGTAATATAGTATCTCGCTATTTCGCGGATTTTTTTAGCGCAATTTCACATCCTATGAACGTGTATCGTGTTGTGCGTCCTGATTGGCTGTTGGACTGTAGACCATTGTGTCGTGCGTCCTGATTGGCTGTTGGACTGTAGACCATTGTGTCGTGTGTCCTGATTGGCTGTTGGACTGTAGACCATTGTGTTGTGCGTCCTGATTGGCTGTTGGACTGTAGACCATTGTGTCGTGCGTCCTGATTGGCTGTTGGACTGTAGACCATTGTCCATCAGTCTCCTCCGTGCCGTGTCTCCTGTCCAGTACAGAATGTGTTCAGACAAATTTACATAAACGTTGGATCTCAGTGTGACTCTGAAGTGCTGTACGTTTGCGATTTGTTTTCCCCCGGACAAAACCCACAATGTCGATGAAACGTTCTGCACCGACAAAGACGCCTACGAAGGTTTGAACTTTGAGAGAGTTTAAACGAGAGAGAAATGTGAGAAAATGTTAACGCCTGTGTGAGAAAAGTGTATAAAGTGTGTGGTGAGGGGTTTTACAGACAAAAACATAGAATAACTGTCAAAAATAAAGCTGATACTTTGCGGATTTCGTCTATTGCGGGTTATTTTTCGAACTTAATGCCTGTGATAAATGAGGAACTGCTGTATTGAACTTTGAGAAACCCAACCAGGATATCAAGGAACCGATTCCCGATCCAGCAAATCTTTCAGTATCGGTATCGCTGCATCTCTAACTATCATTAAACAAATCATCATTGAAGCGCACCATACGTATAAATCATCTTCAACTTCCTTTAAATCCACAAAACACATCCGCACGTTAATTCGCGCCTCGCTAACGACTTTCTCCAACCGACCACAATCTGATCTTTTAAACGAGTAGAACAAACGCTTTTCCGACTCGTGATTCAGTTTATGTCGTGCCCTTAAAGAGAGATAAAAACCGACCGTAAAGGTGCAATAACTTCAATGTTACAAGGGTACATCTTGTTCTCAAACACAAAACACGCCCTTCAACTTTCCGACATAGAACCTTTGAGCTAAGCAACACAGAAAATCTATTTTAGACGTACCGCTAGGGCTACTGGAAACGTTGGGCAGCAGTATTTTTAATAGAATTTATGCAGAGTTTACACAGACAGTATAAAAGTAGTTAATATGCTCGGTGAGGCTGTTGAGTTAGGGTTACACGCCGTTCATAGGTAATTTACGCCAGCTTCACTTCACTCGGTCCCAGCGACAAGTTAGGTCAACAAATCTTATTTTAATGCGACGTCAGACAGGTATTGTATGCTCACACACAACCGTAAATCACATGCACTGTTCACAAGTATCCCGTTGCAGATACAGCTCCGTGTTATTTTATCCCTTTGCCATTTTCCTTGGAGGCCAAACGCAACACGCTTTGGAAACTCAACGTGGAGCCGTTCCCATCATTACCATACTGGCCATGTTCGGAGCGCTAACAGTTTTCCACAGTTTGTTTTTACTGCTACTGTCACCCGCTCACACTGGCATCCTGACAGGGCTTCTTTGTATCGGAGAGTCGAATACATATTCCCCACCTGGGTTTGTACCGCGCACTCGACGCGTTAGAGACACTGCAGTCTTTTAGGACCACCTCGGCCTGACAGTAAGCCGCTAAGCTCTGGATTGTTTAACATCACAGTTTCCTTTCACTGGCCCTATTGGGAAATAATAAGTCCCTTTAAACTGAGGAGAGCGTGGATACAGAGGCAGCTACCAGTTGAAACAAAGAGCGGTTTGAACTCCTATACGCACATGGAGCAAGTGAGTGTACAATAACAATACTGGTCACTGATATTTCTGTAACATCTATCATGGAAAAGCCGAGAAAGGGAAGAGAGAAGAGGGAAGAGGGAAGAGGGAAGGGGAGCAAACATTCACCTGATGCCAGACCATTACATTATGAACCTATTATATTTACTGGTGGGGAACACTCAGCAGTGCAGGAAGCAGCTATAACATTGTTTTTCCCTCCTTTAAACAAGGCGATGTTCTAGTAAAACATTCGGGGGGTTCAAACCCGCAGATCCACTCAATCTTGTTACAGAGGGAAAGCTTAGTCACCTCAGCCAGCCTGCAGCCTCCAGCCGTTCTGCCTTAAACTTTCTCCCTGGCATCAGAACGAACACTGTAAAACAACACTTTGGGATTTGGCCTTTAAAATGATGTTTAGATATTCTTTTTTTGAGGGAATATCCAGGTTGTGAGTAAATGAGGAGCGTTTGGTCGGTTTTGCTTTTCCACGTCCGTTGCGTAATTCGGATCACACAATTGGCAAACAATGTTCAATGGCTCCTAACTGTTGTGCTTCGGGGCAAGACACCTCATCACGTTCCCTTTGAAGTAGCAGAATGTTTATGCAAAACGAAGGGCATCAGCGGGTTAGAAAATTAAAAAAATAAAAAAAAAACTCCCTCCCGAGTCGCTGTAAGACTGGTTTTGAGGGATAGGAAGCCACAGAAAAAACATGTTTAAACGAACAATGCTAAAGGCTGAAGACAAAAGTAATCGTTTATTATTATTATTATCATTAAAGATCCGATATCGATACTCAGATACTAGTGTAAGGATGGAAAAAAGGCACTTATTTCCTCAAAACACAGTTAATGTATTACACAAGAGATCCAATTGTGTTATGTAACTGTTATTTACCCTTCAAGTAACTACTGAACAGCTTTGTATAAATAAAAGTTCAAACATTATGAAACATTTTAAGACTAAATCAGTTTTACTACATCAAATTAAAGGGTCTGTATTACGCTATAACGTTTTTTCGTCATCACAAACATATCTGGAGTTGTGTTTTGTTTCATTCGCACATGTTTAACACACAAATCCGGCTTATTTAGGCTGAGTTTTTCTCTCAGACTGAAAACAATCCGTTCCACCTCGTGATGTCATCATGTGGTGATACAGGAAGTGCCACCTTCACTAGAATTATTTAGATTATTTCAGCCCTGAAGTTGTGAATCTCTACTGAAAAAAATGTAAATCATAGCTGTTAACTTGAAAACTAGCACTTCATGACATCACAAGGTGGAACAGAGCGTTTTGAGCTTTGGAGATGTACAGACTAATAGTAAAGTGTTACTAAAACATGTGTAAATGAAACAAAACACAACTCCGGGTCTGTTTTTACGGATGTACCAACATTATAACATGACTTAAACCTCACAAGAGTCAGTTTGGTGTAATATAGTGGTCCCTCGTTCTAAAAATAACCCGCAACAGGCGAAATCCGCGAAGTATCAGCTTTATTTTTTACATTATTCTCTATGTTTTTTGCTGTAAAACCCCTCACCACACACTTTATACACTTTTCTCACACAGGCGTTAACATTTTCTCACATTTCTCTCTCGTTTAAACTCTCTCAAAGTTCAAACCTTCGTAGGCGTCTTTGTCGGTGCAGAACGTTTCATCGACATTGTGGGTTTTGTCGGGGAGAAAACAAATCGCAAACGTACAGCACTTCAGAGTCACACCGCGAGATGGAGGAGATTGATTGACAATGGTCTACAGTCCCTTAGCCAATCAGGACGCAGAACACAATGCACGCTCATATGATGTAAAAAAGCATGTGAAATCGTACTAAAAAATCCACGAAACTCCATCCATCCATTTTCTTCCGCTTATCCGGAGCCAGGTCGCGGGGGCAGCAGTCTAAGCAGGGACTCCCAAACTTCCCTCACCCCAGACACGTCCTCCAGCTCCTCCGGTGGGATCCCAAGGCGTTCCCATGGGATAGGGTTAGGGTTACGAAACTGCAAAAGATAAACCACGATATAGCGAAAAACAACTGTATTTTTTACAATTATTCTCTATGTTTTTGTCTGTAAAACCCCTCACCACACACTTTATACACTTTTCTCACACAGGCGTTAACATTTTCTCGCATTTCTCTCTCGTTTAAACTCTCTCAAAGTTCAAACCTTCGTAGGCGTCTTTGTCGGTGCAGAACGTTTCATCGACATCGTGGGTTTTGTCGGGGAGAAAACAAATCGCAAACGTACAGCACTTCAGAGTCACACCGCGAGATGGAGGAGATTGATGGACAATGGTCTACAGTCCCTTAGCCAATCAGGACGCAGAACACAATGCGAAACTGCGAAAGATAAACCACGATATGGCGAAAGACAACTGTATAAGACCTTTAAACCAGGACATAATGGAACCGATACTCAAACCAGCAAATCTTTCCATATCCGTATCGCCGCGTCTTTAACTATTTTTAGACAAATCATCGCTGAAGTGTACGATATGTATACTGTACGCTATCCCTCACCACCGCAAACACTAAACAAGAAATCACAGAGCAGCCGTATTTGGTTTTGAATAGCAGGGGGAGGCCCGGGAGGTCAGAATTTACATATAACAAATGTTCAAATGACACCCAAAAAGCTTCCACTTTCAGCTGAGCTCTTTAAGTAGGCCAGAAATGTGCGCTCAAGATGCTGTAACAAGAGCCCGGCCTATTGTAATGCTGCCCATATAATGTTATGTAAGATGTTTTAAAAAGTCTTGCAGTCAGAAGGAGGGCAGAGGGACTATATTATAATCTTTCTTTATGAGTTGTCTTACTGGGTCACGGCCTGTTCGTTTTCTACATGTCCGACACAACAGAGGGACTTTCTCACAATCACAAACAGATATAACGTTACAACAGCAAAACTGGAAGAGACGGAGAGAGAGAGAGAGAGGAAAAAACAAGTCCAGATCATAGCAAGACCGAGGCGAGACTGTTTGCGTCTGAACCAAGACACTGCAAAGCAAACTTTCTAATTACAAATAGATTAGCGCGCTGTGATGTTGTTGTGTGGTCTTCCCAAAAGTAAACTCCCTCCATTTTTGACTGAAGAGACTTGCATGTTTTGTTTGTGTTTGGGAGACCTAGGAATCTTGCTTTGTGACGAAGGCCAAAGCGATTTAAAACAAAAAAAAAAAAAAAAAATGAAAAAAACAAGCGATAGAGAGCAGTTGATGTATTGGACGTGGAATTTAAAAGGGAATTGAACCCTCGTCGTTTAGTCGCTTTGCTCCTGAACAGACTCCAGCTCACAGTCCTGCTAACTCCTGATGTTTTTGTTGTTTTGCGTGCTGAGAATGGAAGTCCAAGCCAAAATGTGCTCCTGTTACACCGACGAGAGCAGGAGGGGGGCGCTCTACTCTCTGTCAGGACATTATCAGCACAAGAGGAACAACTGTTATACATATGTGGACGGGGAACGAGCATTTTGGTATAAAGAGGTGGGATGTGACGGCTCCGAACTTCTGTCAGATGTATCCTCAACTATAGTAATGGACGTATGGAGAAGGTGCTATCGTTGTGTCCTTGGGCAAGACACTTAACCCATGTTGCCCCGAGTTTGAAGGTGGAAAAGCGCAATATAAAAATGTGACTATTTACAGCACAGGACCAACTTTGACGCCACAAATAAATGAAGTTTTTAGAGACTCTTTAAGAATATTTGTGTAATAAACAAGTAAAAAAATAGATCCAGGACTTATTAAGTACTTATGGTTGTATTTAGTAGATACTCGACAAGATTCATACGCCTAATAACAGCAAATGTATTGTATAAAAAAGGTTTTCTCACGGCAATAACAGCACCGATACACACCTCAACAGATGCCACTGTAACAAACACTATAATTAACTATTCACTTAAAATGACATATTACTATAAGTACCAGTAAGTACCAATAATTACTAGTGCAAGTATCACATCTCGTACCACTATAAGTATCGCTATTATACCACGCTGTAAGTACCACTAAGACCAAATGTACCGGTAGATATTAGTAAAGTACCACCACAAGTACCACAGTAACTACCACCATAAGTACTAGTCAAGTATCTACTAACTACCACCGTAAGTACCTAGTAAGTCCCGGACGATATTTTAAAGCGCTACCCAAAAAAACACGTAAAAACACTGTGATTACATTAAAAGAAAGACGTAAAGTGTTTGGTAGACTTGTGTATAATTAATATATCAACTTATCGTTCGATAGTTGACAGATGGAACGATACTTTTTGGGGTCAGTATTTATCGCTTTTGTTATTTTTTCTGGTCTTTATAATAAGATTTAACCTCGATAGAAATAACTGACTCATTTAGATCCAAACTTAGTACTAATTTGCAGTTCGTGTTTTTCTAACTATATTATATATTTGGAGTAGTTTTGGGAATAATCCTGCTTTTGGGTGATTGTGTAAGAAGCATAAATGAGTTTCGATACCATCATTTAGAGATCAATATGCTTTTTTTCATGGCCGACACCGATACCGATCATGTACAATCCAAAGAAACCGCTGGCCGATAAGAGCCGCAGATATTTTTGCGTAGATTTTGATCATTTTTCTCGAATTCTGTTATTTACGTGTACGACAAACTCACTCACAGCTTTTTTTGTTTCACTACAAACCCATAAGAGAAAGTGTAGTCATCTCTTTATACTAAGCTTTATGCGGATTCTTTCGGAGACTCATCAACGACACAAAATATCGACCTGCGCTGGCGATTTGTGGCCGATATGACAGGTCTAGTGTTTGGCGCTGATGGATTTCGCGAAAACAAAGGTTGGACTAGCCCTTTTGGCGGTAAAATATTGAGTAACTGCGTCAAAAGCAATTTAATTTTACAATACTTTTACAGGTAAACGGTAAACTGACTCACGGTATAGTTCTCTGTAATAATAACACTGCTTTGCGTACATAACACAAACTTCTAACATCTTTCCAGACGTAGAGTTTAGATTTTTTTATGAGCCGTTTGAACGTTTCGTGAGACATTAAAATCAGCTCAAATGTTTTATAATCATTCTTGGGATATGTACAGTTTCAGGAAGAACGTATCCAGGAAACAAACAGCACAAAAGCTCCGGCAGACCAGGACAACAAAGGAGTTACTGATGTCGAGGAAGGGGGATTAGTACCCCAATGGAACCCCCTTGGACCCCACATCGCGGGGAAACCCAGTCATTCCATCAAAACTATTTACATAACTCCATGGAGAAAATTGGCCCGTAGCAGTTAGCGTTTCCATTTGCGCCACACAGTAAAGACGCTGTTACGATAATTGTCCTCCTACACGAGCAGAGGGCAAACGCAGTACAGAGGGGGAAAAAGAAGAAAAGTGCTGATCAGGAAAAGTGTGGGGTTCCACCAATATTCTCCCAACACAAACATATTCACTGTTGAGTTTTGTCATTTTCTTGGCTTGGAGAAGTACAGTAGTTGGCAGATCTGTGAACCCTCCGCTGATACATCTCCCACATGTTAGTGCCATATGAACCATCTCACACTCTGCGGACTTCGGGGACCGGCCTCCTGCTGGTGCCCGGAGTCGGGACTAAACGTGGAGAATCAGCGTTTCACTTTTTACGCGGCGAAAACCTTGGAACAGTCTTCTTGAAGATGTGAGACAGGCCTCTACTTTGACAATGTTTAAATCCAGGCTCCAAACGGTTCTGTTTAGCTCTGCGTTTGACTGAACTCTTGTCTTTTATGCTGATTATTTATGTTTTGATTTGTTTGTATTGTGATTTTAATGTCTCTCTCATTCTTTGTGTACAGATTGCGCTCTACAAATAAACTCGTCTTTGCCTTTGCCACGGTTTGGATCGCTGGTATTCCCTTTCTCCATCCTCAAATACATCCATAATTGACCGACTAAATTCTGAATGTGCAGATGGATTCTATTGTTCGCAGTCATAGTTATCTCTACACAGGAATGGTGAGGGTCAAAATGTGCTTTGGTTTTGCATTCCAGGAGGCCTTTGTGTAAGAACATGGGTCAAAGCAAATCTAATTATTAAGAACAATCTATCAATATCGTAGAGCAAAACTTGGAGCAGGCTCAGCACAAAAACATGGCAAAAAGTGAAAGCCCCAAAAATGTGGTTGTTACGAGGAGGGAGAGAAAAATCTGTCTTTACAATCCCCCTGTTTCGCCCTGCCAACTTTCTGCTGGCTGTTGGTAGTGCGGAAATGAGAGCGTGCTAGATTCTCCCCTCACGAGAATAACACAAACCCCTCAAAGCTCAAATCAAACACACAATCCACGTCACAGGAAACCATTTTGAAGCGTAAAACCTCCCAATGGGAGCTCCATTTGAATGCTGCGGGTATGCGCTGCCTTGCTCGCCCCCTGTGCCTCCCCCGGGCCCCCCCTCTCCAGCGCGCTCAGAGTTTCAACCACAACCTAACCCAAACCACTCCACCTCTCAGACGACAAGACTCCCTTTCTCCACTGCTCTACGTCCATTTACGCCTTTCTTTCCCTCTGTTGTTGTTCTGATTTGCCTCCCTCAAATTGCACCCAAGTTGTGGAGATGCAAAGATAAACTCGAAGAACCTGGAACGTTTCACGGGGTCTGGCTTTTCTGTTGCAATGGTTTACCCACTCACACTCCAATCACAAATCTATTGAGTCATAATGTGAGATCATAATGACAATTTAACTATAATGATGACAGTTTAACTTCTTTGACGTATTATTAACATTTCGTAAAATAACAAAATGATCTTGACTTTATATTAGCTAAATAACAAATGAACAGATTCACCAGTAACTACACAAATCAGATGTAATATTATATTGATTAAAGGGCTCGTATTACGCTGTTTTCTGTTGTTTCCTCGTCACAAACGGACTTGGAGTTGTGTTTTTTTGTTTCATTCTTACAGGTTTAACACAGAAACCGTGCGTATTTAGGCTTCTTAGTTCTTCTCCCCAACTGAAAACACCCTGTTCCACCTTGTGATGTCATCATGTGGCGATACAGGAAGTGCTCCGCTGTGTTTTTAAACTCCATACGCCTTCATTTGAATGTTTTGGATAATTTCAGCCCGGGAATTGCCACTTATCTCTACTGAACAAAACGTAAAAAAAGGCAGTTGGTAACTTGAAAACTACCACTTCATGACATCACAAGGTGGAACACAGCGTTTTGAGCTTTGTAAATGTAGACAAACTAATAATAAAGTGTTACTCAAACATGTGCGAATGAAACACAACACAAAACACAACTCCAGGTCTGTTTTTGAGGAAGAAACGGCATTAAAACACGGCTTAAAGCTCAAAAGAATCCATTTTGTATAATATAGGACCTTTAAGCCTCACAACAACAAAGCTTCATGATCTTGTTTTTGACAGACACAAGTACTCAACTGACCTCTGCTGCCGACCCCCTACCTCCACAAATCCAAATCTCTTCCTTCTCCCCGTTTCCCTCCCTTCAGCCTGGCAGTTGAAACGCAGGGGTCAGGAGGGCAGATGGGAGGCAATCACAGTAGTTTGTTTTGGCTCTCCCTCCACCACACCGAGTCCTTGGCTGTGTCAGAGCTTTGCCGCCACCTTGCCTGCTCCCTGCCTGGGAAACAAACACATCCTTAATCACCCAGAGGCCCCGTATCCACCAAGGCCACACTAGTCGAGCTCTGTCTGACAGCCTCCGCAGTTTGGACCCCATCAGATGCAACTAAGGGCAAACGAGTCAATCCCTGTCTAGTGAACCCCGGGCAAGACGAGCTTCAGCCAGACAGTCAGATCCAGGTCACTCGGGAGCAGGGATGTAAATGGTAAATGGACATATTTATATAACGCTTTTCCACGTTTCGAAGCACTCAAAGCGCTTTACATCAAGGAACCACTCATCCATTCGCAGATGCGTTCGTACGGCGGTGTGCGGAGACACCGGGGGGGGGCGGCGGGATTAAAGCGTCTTGCCCAAGGACGCAACAGCAGGGTTCGTCTGTGGGAGCTGGAATCGCACCGTAAACATCGATCTGGACACTGTTTTTTTTATTTTATTTTGTATATATCGACAGTGGGATTCGAACCATCGACCTTTGGATCAGACGATGACCGCTCTACCAACTGAGCCACCCCAACGACATTATTCAGTTAATCAATAATATGTGATAATTCAGGTCATAATATAACCGTAACACAGGAGTCTCAAACGTGCAGCCCCAGGGCCAATTTCAGCCCGCGAGATGATATTTTGTGGCCCGCAGGACAATATGAAACAATAAGAAAGATTCAACAAATAACGACGTATAAAAGATTCAACAAATAATGATGTATGTCCATAAAATCCACAAAAAATGTCGTATTTCTTCATGTGTGTTGAAAACAGCGATGACTTTTGAGAAGATTTTAACAAAGCTTTTTTTTGTGGAATACCTGACTCTGCCTCCTGTGGCCCCGAGATAATTTGAGTTTAAGACCCGGGCCTTAACAGAAATCATGATGAATACATGTAATTTCAAATCAATCTATACGATGGAAACGTAAACCTTTTTGTTACGTCATATTAATTTTTTATTGCTTCATTTTAGTATATAAATCTGGTCACATAGTAAAACAGTGTTAATGCGTTAGACAGTTATTGGGTTAATCAATAATCAATAATCCATAATCATGAGTATTCAGGTCAAAATAGAATCATAAGAACTAAAGAAGAGAAATCAGGGCTGTTGCTAAGGAAACGTAAAGTCTTTTTTTGTTTTTTGTCACATTAATTTTATCATCTGGTCACACATTAAGGGTCCTATATTACAGAAAAATATATCTTGTGAGCTTTAAGCCATGTTATAATGCTATTACTCTGAAATATTTCGCAGTATGGCATTAAATAAGCAGGTTAAATGTCGCTTAATGCATCTTAAACGTCTTATATTATGCAAAATTGACTCTTTTGAGCTATAAGTCATGTTCTAATGCTGTTACCTCCTCAAAAACATACATGGAGTTGTGTTTTGTTTCATTCACACATGTTTGAGCAACACTTTATTATAAGTCTGTTCACATTTCCAAAGCTCAAAATGCTCTGTTCCACCCTGTGATGTCATGAAGTGGTAGTTTTCGAGTTAACAACTATTACTTTTTGACCTTTAGTTCAGTAGAGATTGGCATTTCCAGACCTGAAATCATCCAAATGATTCTAGAAACGAAGGTGTGTGGCATTTAAAAACACAGTGGGGCACTTCCTGGATTACCACATGATGACATCACAAGGTGGAACAGAGTGTTTTTTTTTCAGTTTGAGAGAAGAACTCGACCTAAATGATGAGGAAACAACATTATAACATAGGTCAGAAAACAGCGTCATGTGGGCGTTTTAAAAGAATAATACAACATCATTTTAGAAACTTCTTTTTTCCCCATTAAATCTATAAAAAGTATGTGTTTTTTTTACGTTTATGTAATAGTAAGTTTTTCATTTATAACAGCAGAGTTTTCTTTTATAACAGTAGAGAAATGCTAACGTTTTGGACATTTGGACTATGGTTTTGGTTAAGGATTTGGCACTTGTTTTGGTCAAGATCTCATTAATTTCTTTTCACTATAATCGTAACGCTAACATTCGATATCCTAACGTTCTTATCTAACAGCAGAGGACCCTCGATGAATGAAAGCCAACCGGGACTCCCCCCCCCCTCCTTCCCCGTGTCAGGTTAGGTCATAGTGGTCACTCTTGGGCCAGTCCATGCTGAGGTTCTGCGGGGGGAATCCAGGCCACACAAGTCTACGATGGACCGTTGAGAGTGTGATCTGTCTCTGGCTGGGGCGAGTGCTTCTGTCATGATGTCGGCGATGTGTTGGCGGACGCGGGGACTGTCTGACGTAAGCGTTGCGCAGCTGAGGGCTGGCAAAAGCGCAAGATGGAAGACAGGAGGGGAGGCTTCCAATGAGAGCCAGGCATTTGCAGCAGACGTAATGAGCAGCCACAAACCAAGCGCTGTTAATTCCTCATGACCCAGAAAAACAAAGACCTAATTCTTGTTCCATTATTCTCCTCAAAACTGTTTTTACCTGCTACAACTCAGAAATGGATCTAATCGTGTTTATGTTGGCGCAAACGAAGCTCATTGATCAGCTTTCAAATTGGTTTAAAGGGGCCATATTACACAGTTTTAATGTTGTTTCCTCATCGCAAACAGACCTGGAGTTGTGTTTTTGTTTTGCTTTTTTGTTTCATTCCCGCACGTTTAACACACAAACACACCTGCATATTTAAGTTGAGCTCCTCGCAAACAGAAAACACTCTGTTCCACCTTGTGATGTCATCAGGTGGCGATACAGGAAGTGCTCTGCTGTGTTTTTAAACTCCACACACCTTCACTAGAATCATTTGAACCATTTCAGACCTAAAATTGCCAATGTCTACTGAACTAAAGGTAAAAGGAGCTGTTAACTTGAAAACTACCACTTGATGACATCACAAGGTGGAACAGAGCGTTTGGATGTTTGGAGATGTTACTGACTAATAATAAAGTCTTACTCAAACATGTAAATGAAACAAAACACAACTCCAGGTCTGTTTTTGATGATGTAATAGCATTATAGTACTTCTCTCAAACAGAAAACACTCTGTTCCACCTTGTGATGTCATCATGTGGTGATACAGGAAGTGCTCCGCTGTGTTTTTAAACTCCGTACACCTTCATTTCTAGAATCATTTGGATGATTTCAGCCACTTGTCTCTACTAAACAAAAGACAAAAGGTAGACGTTCACTTGAAAACTACCACTTCGTGACATCACAAGGTGGAACGGAGCATTTTGAGGTTTGGAAATGTAGACAGAAAATAATACAGTGTAACTCAAACATGTGTGAATGAAACAAAACACCACTCCAGGTCTGTTTTTGACAAGTAAACAGCATTAGAACATGACTTAAAGCTCACAAGAGACAATTTTAGATAATAAATGACTTTTACCAACTAGAATTCGCAAGTATTTTATGATTTCTAGTTGTTAAGTTGTTTATATTTGGGTTTTTGATGAGGTAACAGCTCTACAACACGGCCTGAAGCTCACAAGAGTCAATATTGCGTAAGAAAAGAAGTTTAAGATGCATTAAGCAACATCCAACCTGCTTATTTAATGCGATACTGCGGGATATTCAAGAGCAATAACATCTTCACGGTGGCAAGCAGGTGAAGAACACTACACCTTTAAAGTACTGCATAGAAGTATTCGTTACAGGCACCTTCTTCCCTTCTGCTCACACATCGTTTTACCGGGAGTTGTTTTTTTTTTCTTTTTGAACAAAGCGGCGGAGTACTCACAGTGCAGCCATGGTTACAGAGGCAGACCATGAGACAGTGAGTTAGCAGAAGTCACATTCTGTTTTGTCATGGATCTGAAAGAACCTGAACCACAGCCTGAGAAACGGCTCCTTTCTCTCACGCGTTATTTGAACATCACTCACACCATGAATGGACGGGACAAACTCGACTCAAGAATGTATTTGTGCAACTGAGAATGTTTGTGTGTAAACAGATAGTAATAAAAGATTTTACGGCGCCTCCACCAGTGCCTGTGTGACAATGCAAGCTGAGGCGTGGTTTAAGATCTGTATTATATTATAACCCACAGCATTCTCAGACCTTTAAACATCTCCTTTTGGGGCTACTCTGTGAGAATGCGCGGACTTAGCCTTTACGCTGCGCCACGACGTCAGACATTTCACCTCAGGGGCCGTGCTCAGTGGCTGATATAAAGCGATTAGTGACTCGGGTATGATTGTGGTTATGAGACAGAACCGCATGGGTGTTTCTAGGAAGATAATTCCCCTGAGACTCCCAGGCTCATGTTGTATTTGTCTCTGTACTTGCCAACGCAGGTGAAGTGTAACCTGGAGGCAGCCGTAAAGACGCGAGGCACTGACGGACCCCGCATCCTCATCCAGTCCACCTTAAAGTTAATAGGTGGCGGTATATTACAAAGCAGGTAGAAGACGCATTGAGACTGGGTTTTCTAGGAAGTCCAGAATCAGGGATCAGGCTGTTATTGAAATGGCAGAGCGCAGAGCCAGTACGGGTCCACCGCAGAGGGAATCAAGTATCTGTTTGTGCGTGATCCGCTCTCAGGCTCTGCAGTCCAGATGGGTGGCCAAGCCCCAGTAGATTCTGTTATGACAATTGAACTCGTTTGAACCATTACTCTGCTTTTTCTCCCTGCAACACACGCACACAGGATGCTCCAGACCCAACTGTCCTCCTCCTGTAAAGAATCAGTCACATATAGAACTTAAATGCACTTGTTTGATTAAGAGATCTCACAACTCTTTCCTCTCTGCGGTCCAGCGCTCTGCAAAACACAAAATCTTTATTATTAATTTGCCTATAATATATGCGTCAGTTTGTTTTTTCCAATGACACATGAATCGCCAAAACATACACCAGACAAAGAGTGAAAATATTTCCTGCATCTGTCTGGACGGGCTCTTATCCGCCTCAGGATCATGTAGAGAGTGCCAAACCAATTCTGAGAGTGTAAGCGATGAAAATGACCCCACAAACTAAGATTACATAAGGTTAATCCCTGAAGCCTGATTACCTGATTTTCAGATAGCTGGTAAATGATTGTTCCCCGCTGCCCCCTCCTCTCATATTGTACGTACACAGAGTCGATGCAGTTGTTTCAGATGCAGTAAATGTCACAGCTGGAAGCAACAAGGACCACCCAGCGGGAGACACTGTGAGGTGACTGTAGATATGCAAAGCAGCGACGGGAGAAACTACGTTCAGACTAACGACCCGACGAGGAATCACATGAGATGAGGAAGAACATTGGCTGCTCCTTTTCTCGTTGGCCACAAACAGAATGTGGAGAGCAAACAGATGAAAGAGCTGACCACAGCCCATTAGGTGATGCAGCCTGCCATGTGCTGTCAGCGGTCAGAACTACTAATTCATACTAATTGACGTTGTGATTCTGAAGGGGGGAAAGAGTATCAAGGGTTGTAGGATCAACTCAAGCTTCAGAGAGTAGTCTTCGTTTACTTTAAGACCAACAGAGGAATATGGAAGCAATATGATCCTACATACAAACCTCTGCAGAACAAAATGTTCTCCAAACAGAGACAACCCGGTCAATCACCTGCCCGTCAGTCTGAGCGTCTAATTAAAACTATATACAACTATATGCACATAGAGCTCAGTTATAGTACAGGACTAGACAGGAACATGTTTATTTATACCAGTATAAAGTCCACTTGACAAACAAAGCAGAGGAGTTGGATCCTCATTATTAGAACATCACTGATGGTCAGAGTCTCTTTGTTACAGGTGGTTTTGGTGAAAGCCTTAAATAAACATTATTAAAGCATTATCCCCAATACAGAAGAATAAAACACTAGTTCTTTATACTTCTTGATTCAACAATAAACAGGCCATCCACATGTTTTCCACAATGTCCTCTTCTCCTGTTGGTCCTGGCTCAGAGCCCGCAGCACTATAGATGTGAGTACAGTATGACTGTATACACACACTAAGGGGCCACTTCAGGGTGCTTCTTGTATGTGTGAGCCGCTCACAAGGAGCTACGAGCATCGCACACATGTGTGTGTAGTAAATTCTTGGAAAAGGAAAAGACTTTTTTATGTAAGGGTGCATGCAGTACAGGATCACACACTCACATACACACTTTTGGGGTGACAGAGTACACCGGCTGGGCTCAGATGAACCAATGGCAACCTGGGGAAGGAGGAATGTGCATGGCTTGGATCCAAAAGAGGCCGTCAGAATCCTCAGCAGGCAGCCCTGGTTGTCTTAGTGAACTAAGTGTGTGTATCTGCACATCAGGCCATCCTGCTAGTAACTCTGGAACTACACGAGGGTGTGTCTTTTACAGGCAGATGGTGATGGACTGACTGAATGTGAATCAAAAGATCTTTTGGACTCAACCATTTTTTTTCCCAGTTGATACGTTGTGTGTCCAGGTGGGAATGATAAACTTGTTATCTCAAAGAAGCACAAAAACCATGACAATTTTATGCCAGTGAAGAATTTGCAGGTGAAACAGATACTACACCACAAGGCTAGAGGCCCCAACCCCAGGGAAAGATTCTCACTGCACTGCCACTCATCTTCTGATCCCCAAAATAAATCAAGATGTCATCATGCACACTCCAAATGTGGACTGCACTAGCAAAAAACAAGGTCATATGTGCACTTGACTAATGCACAAGGAGGGAAAAGGGAAGGAGAGAGGAGCGACAGGAGGAAGAGGAGCAGAGCTGAAGGACTGTTTGAAATATTCAACCCCCGTCCATTAGCTATCCATGTAGGGGTAGAACACGACCGGCACTGTACATCTCATGAAAGCGCAGAGGATAAAAGACAGCCGGAGATGGTGCATGGTGGGAGTGCAGAGCTTTCATCCGGGAGCCCTTAAATCCAGCTCAGCTTTTTCTCAGTGATGTCATCTTTTTTCCCTGGCACTTCACCTCTATCTGCTCCCACACTGCGTTACTTTCCCCATCTCACATGCTCGCATCGCCTCCGCCTCCCCTGTACAACGTGCCGCGCATCACAATACACGGCGCATCTACCTTAAGGACCCACGGATGCCTTTAATCTGCAGCGTTCCAGTCTGCAGTCTCGTTCCCGGGTTCAGGTGGGAAAAGTTTCGTGCAGTTTTGAGGATCTCGATCACCCCTACACGGGCCATGCAGTCATCTGACAGGCAGGAGAACACTGTGTTAACAAACAAGGAAATGGCTGCCAGCTGTACAGACAGGAGGGAAACACTCTGCTCATAGCTTTTTATTAGGTATGATGAGAAACCAAAGGCATGGGGAGAAGAGGACGAGAGGACCGGGGCAAGAATCCCTCTGTGAAGAAAAAAACGCTCTTAGAAGCCATTCATTTTTTACAGCAGGGGTGTCACACTATATATTTACACAGCAGACATGTAGGGCCTTAATAAACCAAAGACTTCCATGTGGGAGAGATGGGGAATTGCAGACAGTGCTACATTTGGCTTTGATTTCTGCAGAAGGTCCTCTGCTGAAAGGAACTTAGAGGCAGGATTTGTCCAGTTAAGACAAGTAAGATACGCTTATCAGAAAAATATTAACCGATAAAACATTAAGGCTTGTCCAACTTTTAAAGAAAGTAGAAAAAGGAGGTTAGGGAAAGACGGAGAGAGAGCGTCCAATCACTAAAATGCCTTATTCCACATACACGAGACTTTTTGCATTAGGTTTGTCCGCTGATCTGAAGGTTGGCGGCTCGAATTCCGCTCTCGACATAAAACGTCATTGGTTGAGCGGTCAAATCCAGGTTGACGCTGTGATTCCAGCTCTCACAGATGAATACTGCCCTTGTGTCCTTGGGCGAGACACTTAACCCACCTCGCCCCTAGTGTCCGTTACACTGTATGAATCAGTGTGTGAATGAGCGAGAAGTTCCTTGATGTAAAGAGCTTTGAGTGTCTTGAAGGTGGAAAACCGTTATATAAAATGCAACCATATGGAATGTATTAAACAAAACAAAAAAATGAACTCAAAATAACTCAAAACCTATTTTATATTTTTAAAAAGAGTCATCCTTTGCTTTGATCATCGTTTGCCCTCATTTCTTGACCCTGACAAGACACAGCTGTGAAGTAAAAACCATTTCAGTAGAGTTTATCTTGAAGCTCACTGAGAAAAGTCCAAGGGTTTGCAGGGTTTACAAGGGTTTAAAATATAAAAACATATTTAGTTGAGTTATTGAACCATATTATAATGAAAACCCCAGGTAGCAATATTATTGGTTCAGCCTGTTCCCTTCTCCTAACAGTTTCTCCTCAGCTCCTGAAGATTTGTACTTTATGGTTGATCATTTCATTTGACCTGATAGCCATTTTAGCATGCAACATGAAAACTAGGAACGCCGAGTACTTGTCCATGGTACAACTTCTTTTTATTATTACAAAGGATTAGAGAAAGCAGCTAATCATGAACAGTCAGACAGTGAGTCACTTTAAAGGGGGACACATGATGTGAAATGGACTTTTATGAGCTTTAAACTGCGTTAAATCATACTCACAGTTGTATTTCAATGTATTCACACATGTTATTGTCCTGCGTTAGAGACACGAGTACTCCAAAAGTTCCAGTTTTTATCTACCTCCTGTCTCTTGCCCACTTCTCTGTACTAATTTGTGACATTTCAGACTCCAGGTCATGTACGTATAGGGTTAAAAAATCTCTCAAAACCATTTTTCAACAATAAAATAGAAGAAAAAACTGAAATCTGCTGCTTGTCAAGGTGGAATATGAGGCAGCCATATATCAGTTCTGCAGTTCTGAAAAGGGCTGGCTTCTATCAGTAATTTTAGATCAATATTGCATTTTACGGTGAACAAAATGTAAAACTATATATACACAAATGTTAGTACCACAAAAAGTATAATATGTCTTTGTTAAAGAACGTTTTATCCCCATTCGACTCACTGTCAAATGCATTACATTTCATTAGGTTTTATACTAGGAGCACGCTGACCGTTATCTACTGTAGTTAAGACTATGGATACGCGCCGCTTCCAACAGTACAAACTGTCACTTAAACTCACATTATCTTCTCCTTAAGCCCTCTGATCACGTTTTACTGCAGTTTATTTTACTATCACTTAATAGGCTGTTTATGTGGCCTATATAAAAGACAAGACAATAGGCGCAGTGTGTGTCCTCATTCTTCCCAACGTGTAATCTGATAAGGAGACGAGATCACTCACTGCTATCGGGGCAAAAGAGACACATTAAAGACGCACTGTCAGCATGCTAACACCAGGTCGATGAGGAAAGTACATACAAGTTTATCTAACTTTGGAAGGCACATGTTCTCCTTCTGGACGCAGCAGAAAACAGATATTACTTGGCAAACGCTGCTTTTCTGCTTCCAGTTTACTTGTGGGGTCTGCTCAGGCTGAGAGTTTTGCGGGAATTAGGATGAGGTCCCTGTTGGTCGAAGCAGCTGTTTCTGGGGAGGTCCGCGCTGGGTAGCAGAGATGAGGAAATACAGAGAAAGTGAAAGCACAAGACAGCAGTGTTGCAGGAGTTCTTGCTGTTAAATCACATCGCTCTACGGGGGGTGAGACGTTCCAGGCAAGAAGACAATAGGCCAACAAAATCAATGACATTCTCCTTAGTGTTAGCTGAGTTGGCTTAGAGAGGTCAGGCGATGAGACCTTTGGAAGAGCCAGCCAGCATTAGCGGTCGTGACTGTGGGGGTACGCTTACTGTAACCTTGGCCTTTTTGCATAATGGAGCAGAGTCCCAGTGTGCTTTTATAGGCTGTATTACGGTAAGAACGCTCAGTACTCAACAGATCATTACTTTGTCAAAACAGCTATCAAGCTACGTTGGCACACGCTTTTGGTAGTACGTACGCATCTCCAAAAGTGTCAAAGGCAGTCACGGGAGATAAAGCAAAGAACAAGAAACCTCAACACGGTTTGGACAATTGACCCTTTAAAAACTTTTTATTTCAACATTTAACTTAAGAAACAGGGAATAAGATAATAAGTCTTTTGGTTCCAGCCGCTGTTACATAATAATACGCTACCACGGCATTGATCTGCTGACAAAACATCTCATCAATCATAATTAATCAGAGGCAAACGACTTAAAAGAGGAAACGAGCGAGGCTCCCGAGGCAGACGGGTGCAACGAGCTGAAAGACGAGGCTACAGTGGATAATTCCTCACGTGGGATCCAGAACACACACTTCTTCAATACTTTACGAAGATGTGAGACTGCGCACGGGCGAATGTGACGGGTGGATTAGCCAATCAGGGGTCGGTATCCTGCGTCGTATCAGAAAAAAACTAAGAAGATTGAAAAACATGGTGGATTTCTGCAGAATTAGAAAGTGAAGAACTAAACTCGGTTAATCTGAGGTGAGATACTTTTGATTTTATTGGAAATCATAGGTTGAAAATGAGCGGATTCGTTTCACGTGTCACTAAAAACATAAAAATCCGATTGGACGATGACAACGACAGAGGACATGACAATCAATCTGTATAAAATTGGATACGATTATGTATTTCTGGCTGTTAAATCATAAAACACTGACAAAACATCTCATCGACGACGTAAAAGAGGAAATGTCTGGGCTCTACAGGTAGACGAGGACAACTAGCAAATCCAAGCTACAGCGGACACCGTGATGTATTCGCGGGTGAGAGGACGGTGACACAAGACGGAGGAGGGGGAGGTGAGGAGGAGAGGAGGAGGAGAAAAGAAGAGTAAGAGTAAGATGCAATGAGAACTGTTGTGTTCAAGTGAAAAGCCAAGGCTAATTGACCATGCACAAACTGTCAAACATAGTATTTCTTTTACATCAGATTCCAAAACGTGAACACAATGCAGTTAAGCAAGAATGATCTATCAAGAAGGACACATCGAGGGGACAATGCAAAGATTTCAACTGGGAGTACAATAAAAGCAGGTCATTCAAGGAGACGAGGACGGTATGGTGGATTGATTTATTAAAATGGCAGTGGGACAGTCTCCCCCTCCTGTGATTATGTTCTGGCTCCGCGTACTACACTGACGCTCGGTTAGCTCAAGTTCAACAATGTCCTCCCCTCCTACACATTGTACGCTAATTCTTCCTTTCGCTACGCACGATTCATACAGAAATAGAAAAGTGACATCAGCGCTGCCCGTTGTAAATCAATATTTTTTTTGCTGCCAACCGGACGCCCACGCTTGGACACAGAAGGCGCGCTGCTCAGTTTCTGTTCCCGGGTTAGTGGGTTTGTATCAGAGTCCAAACCACTCAGTGACCCCTCCTCTCCGGGGGTCAAGTCGCTGCCTTTGCTTCTCGTCCTCCATGAA
Source organism: Periophthalmus magnuspinnatus (assembly GCF_009829125.3). Classification (NCBI taxonomy): domain Eukaryota; kingdom Metazoa; phylum Chordata; class Actinopteri; order Gobiiformes; family Gobiidae; genus Periophthalmus; species Periophthalmus magnuspinnatus. Next base: position 30,555,160 of record NC_047131.1, on the reverse strand, counting down.
CTTCTCCTGCATCTCCTCCACTGAGCCCTCCGTCACCTTCTTGTCCTTTTCGGGAAACAGGTCCGGGAAGGTAAACGTCTGGCCCTGCGCCTATAAATGCAACAACAGGAAACAAAATAATGATTAGCTAACTGTCCTAAAGAGAAACAATGCTTTTTTTTTAAATCAATGTTGAGGTGTGTTTTTGAGACATGTCATATCAGATTCTGTTGACAATCTTTGAAATATTGAAACTGAACAATTAAATATCACTTTTTTTCCTTTTCAAAATTGTACAAACGCTGTCAACGGCTGTGACATTGGGCTTCTCTCTCCCACATTTAATCCCTCTCCATTTTTTCTGGTCGTGATTTATTCAGAGGGAGAGGATAGTATCCATTATTTATTCCATACCAACCCATCTCTGGTCGTAGCTAATGCATCAGTGGTCCGGTGCAGTCTGTGTCAGCCATAAAGTACCGTACACTACACCCTAGCACCCACCCTCCCACCACCCCTCCACACACACACAAATGAAGGGGTCAGTGGGTGCAGTTCACATCATTAGCCTTTACCTCCATGGGCCTTCTTCAAGCCTCTGCCACCGGCCCCCAGCAACAGGAATTCACTAGAAGCACTAGCAATCCAAACTAGGGCTGCTTTAATATGGCCATTTAAGAGTAATAATAAATGTTATTCCAACAGCTGATCATTTAGATGATTAGTCTGTATTAATTCTTGGTTGTATACATTTGTGCTTTTTAAACTTGAATCATAATTAAAAAAGAAACATTTAGACGTCAATGAGTATTTTTTGTGACATTGCCAATTGGGGAAAAAGCAGCAGTTTGTGCAGAATAATAAACCTGATTCCAGTTCAAATTCATCCCATAAATGAGCAAACTGTCTGGGGTACCTCAAGGGTCAATATTAGGGCCAACAGTATTTATAGTATTTACCAATGTTACATGTAAATAGAGGACACTAGCTTATAAAATGTGTCATTTGCTTTATTTTGATTAATTTACTTATGATTTTATGACTGATATAGTGTTAAGTAGGGGTTGGTGATATACAAAAACAGAAACAAAAAATGTTTAGAGCCCCGATCATTAACCATGACAATTAAATTTGAATCTTTTTACGTGTCATTAAGAGGCAACTATAATCATTTTCTGCTCTTGAAAGTTCATACTAAAATCCACCTGCCACTCACCAAACGCGTGACACAGTTGTCTTTGAGTTGCACTGAAGCAACATTGAATATAATCAAAACATTATCACAGAGAAGTAAGCGTGTAAAGTCTAGGAATTTTCTTCTAGTCTCTTCAGAGCATAAATCAATATACAGAACATAAAACCAAGGCTTGCACATTCAAATAAAATGGTTACAAATGAAAAAATAGTTTAGGTGCAAGCGAAAATGGAGAATGCAACAAAAATAAGCAAATCATTATTAATTATTTCCAGAGCATTTGTCCTAAATCAAATCGTAGTTAACTTTGACTGGATAAAAGCTTCGCTAATATGCAGATTTGTAATGGATTTAGATCTGAACATGTGTTTTAACTTTATCGGCTTAAACTCTGCCAAATATGACAAGAGGTTTACAAAATATGAGTATTATTATATAAGAGTGTGAAAGGTGTTGCATAATGAAGCATTTTACATAATGTTATAACCGAGCCTTATGTCCCCACCACCTGAACGACTCTCAAAGACAACACGGCTTTCACCACACGAATGAGCAAGCACCTGATATGGACGGAGAGAAATGTCTCCAACTGATAATACCAGGAGAAACATACACATTATTGTATCATAAAGACGTCACCAATTAAACAATATTATCAGTTTTATATGCATTTGTTTTAACTACGCGTGTGCCAAAGTGTTAAGGAAGAGAATCGTAATCAAACCCCATCTCAGTTTATTTTGTCCTTGTAGGTTTGTGACTGTTGACCACAGCTACAGTACACCTGACCATCTGCGCAGATGGTCATCGAGGAATACTGCGTCCTAAAGCCAAGTCTATTCCCTCCAGGCAGTTAACTGTAGGACTTTCAAAAGAGGAACAGGAGACTAGTGTCTACTGCTGCACTAATGTAGACCACAGCGCTAGATCACTCACAGCAGCTGAGCCAAACACAATTAAATCCAACTTGAACCAACACTGTCGCATGACAATTCCCAGTTAGACAGTGCAGTGCTGGACACCTTGTGTATACACACGCCAGAGATTAATAATGGCCTCCGCGAGAGTGATTCACAAAAACAACAAAGACTTGAGATTGAAGTCAACAAAGCGCTAAGTCTTGTTAAACAAGTCTTTTTGTTGGCAGTACTGTGTGAGTGTGTGAGCCCAGCGTCTGCTGGACACATTTCCACAGTCAGAGTATGTCAGAGCGCGGCCTCAATGCATTCATACTTTTGGTGGGATACACACATATACATGAGCCCAGGGCAGATCCAGCCCCCGTGCCCTGGTCTAGTTACATCCTGTGTGCCGCTCCATACACCTGCATGTTGTACACACTGTTAAGTGATTTATGGAGAGGAGCAAAGCCTCCTCACTTATCATTCAATTATACTTATTTCTTCACAGACCAGGGAGAGTGGGAACAACAGTGGCACACAAGGTTAAGAGTTTGTCTAAGGATTTGGAAGATATTTGGTTTGAAAAACATCAAAAAGGGACAGAGAAAAAACAGAGCAGCCTAATGAAAGAAAAATTAAAAGAATATTGTAACAAGGGTTTACTCTTTTATTTGTGTGCATTAAAGCAACATTATTCACTTTTCTCACAACAGGAAATGAGAAGAACTGGTGGGGTGTCCTTGTCGCCAAACTTAAATTAAAATGTAATTTTTCATGTTTACTAGCACAGCACCATAAATGACATTAACAGGAAAACATTTATTACATTTTGTGCATCTTTATTAAGGCTCAGGAGTATTTCTCATCATAGTAATCTCATATTCAGAACAAGGATGTGTTTTTTTAGGATTAGGATCCATTTTCAACAGTAACATGCAGATACAAGTGATACGCCAGACATCAATCCGGCCTGCAGCCCCACAGGGAAAACTGGAAAGAGGGAAGTGAAAAGGGAGACGATGGAGCAAGATGTGGAAAGACACACAAAAGGATCTCTGTATTCTATCTGATTGACCTTTGCTTGGGATATGTAACCAACTGAGCATGCAGTCGCTGCTCAAAAACAGCATCTGGAAAAAACTTGGAGAGCATTTGTTTAATCATTTCCTCCAAAGAAAGTGGGAAAAACAACCCTTTAAAATGTACATATGGATGTCCGGCAATCCTGGAATACTTGTGAGATGAACAGAGGGAAATCCAGTGGTTACGGTTTCTTATATGTGACATTTTGAGAACTTGTAAAATTCTAAAGACAAAATACTTATTAATTGCTATGGCAACAGTCTGCATTTTTATCATTCTGAAACCCACGGATAGTGACTCAGGACGCCCTTTTATTATTAAGTATGAAAGTCATTGTTGTCCAGCTGGATGTGTTAAAATGTCTTTGACCCGTGGCTGAATAGAACATTAAGCCCACACGTCCTCTGCGAGACAGGACCTTACCCAAGAGTTTGCAAAGGCACTGACGGCAGCAAACTTTGAGAACTCCTGATAAATGACATCATAAAAATTAACATTAATATGTCAATTTCATCCTCAATCACAACTTTGTGTATGAGCAATGTGATTGTGTTTTGAAAGTAGTGAGAAAATAAATTCACTTAACCACTTTACCTCTATGCAAGCTTCCGTTTGGCTTGACCCAGTAATTTCAGAGATCTTAATAATAAAACAGGTCAATACATCTTCTTTGGACAGTTAATCAACATGTAAACTGCCCTACAACACACTTAAAATACGTCCAGTTTAGAATGTTATGACATCACATGAAAGCATTATTCTATGCGCCGAGCTTAAGTAGTGCATGTCAGCATTTCATGTGTTCTTTCCAAAATAGCCTCCACAAGCTCCACAGTCATTTGAACAGGTGCAAGCACTTTGGTGATCTGTTTTCTATGCTCACACACATACTCACACACCAAGGTGTCTTGGGTTGCATTTTTTCTTTTTGGTTCATTTAAGTTCACGCTGTCTAATTACAAGTGAACCGGGACTTGTAAACTGGAGTCAGATGGACTCACAAGTAGCTTGTTTATTGGAGTTTGGAAATCTGTCATCCAACAATATACATTATTACTAATTTGGACAGTTAGTGAGGGAGGGTGTTTCAGAACTTTTATAGTTCCACGTTTCACAATAAGTTTGTATTAGAACTAAGATATTATGAAATCAAACTGAGATTACACAAACACATAATATTAGATGCCATGACATTCAGCCTTTTAAACTTAATCTATTGGTTTCTGTTATTTCCGGTTTCAATTCAAGCTGATCAGAGCCAAGTCAGCGTTTGTTTCTGCTACAGCAGCTTTTTCACAACAACTCATCCTCATAGAGGTAGATCGATGTACACCGGAACTTACGGCTGAAGTATACTGTTTTTTAACAAAATACATTTGGACTGTCACACTGTAAGTTCATTCACATTTAAAACATTTTGCAAAACAATGTCATGAAGGCAACAGAGATGTAGTCAAATGCTGTAAACAGCTTGTGTAGGAGGCACTTGGGTGGGCCACACATCCACTCTCACTTTATCTCATTGACACACAATACTCTGCCCTGTTGTGGCTCCATGCAGACCCACTGGTACAAGCCATTCCAGGAACAGGCCAGTGGGACAGAGATAAGAGACAGAGGGTTTGGGCTTCTCCAGTCTCAGGCTGTAGGAGAGGTAAAAATATGTATATTTTCAACTAACCTCGATAATTCATTTTTCAAAACAACATGCACTAGGCCATAGAAGAGCGACAGAGAGAAGTGATTTTCTGTGTAAAAACAGATAAGTGGCAGTGAGTGGAGACCACTAACCAACAGCATCCTGCTGTGGGTTTGACTCAGGGTCACGACCCAGGCCCTCCCTCCAATTACAATGACATCTCCTCCAGAGCCAAGAAAAAGCCACACTGACTTTGGCTATGAATAATAGACTTTTTTTGAGCATGATATGTAACTGAATGGTTTTCATGGATGAAACTGGAATTTGAAAAAATAAGACGCCGTTTACGTGAATAACATTTCTTTATCCGTGTTTATGCTCTTGTCATTGGGAATAACAACAGGCAAAGAAGCATTTTCCAAAACCATCTTAAAAAAAAAAACTAAATTCACATCAATTTTAGATCTGACATAAAACACTTGTCACTCATCAGCCATTATAGTTTATGAATCACAACAGGCTATTTAGATGGACAAAGAGCCGATGCATACGGCGGCAGGTGGGCGAGCGAGTTATCAGATTTCAATAAAAAGAGCAGGGTCCATTGCAGGGAAGACCAGTGAATCCCTCATGTGGACACTGTATCTGCCCAGAGACCCACAGAGGACTGCATGGTGTCTTCATGTCCAGGCATGTCTGCAGTCGCCCGGTAACAGAGACCACGAGAACAGGTCAACACGTAGAAATGACTACGACTGGGATTTACTCACTAAATCTAATTCAGTCAGATATTTTAATAATGCCTTGTCACAACCGATCTCCGCATCTCCTCAGAACATGCTAAGTTATTAACAGCATTTGAGCAAACACAAACTCATGCATACTTTTGGATTATCACAAGGACGCACAAGTCAATAAGCAAATCATTTTTGATATGAGAACTATTCTATTTTTAAAGATCTAGATCAGCGCCTGGATCCAAGGTTTTTAATAATCGTGTAAATGAAAAAGGAAGTTCGAATATTAAGAAAAAATATTTGGAATGAGGCCTGTCGCGATGACAAAATACAGTACGACATATTGCTGAAGAAAACACGGATGATAAACGACAAATTTATGCCTCTGACACAAAACTCTAAAGTAGAATTGTGAACAAAAGCTATTCTAAATGTACGATATGGTTAAAAAACGTGAACTGTGATGAATAAATAGCAAAACGAAACACTGGTAGTTAGTTTGTGTCTACGATTAGTTATTTATTCAACTGTCTAAAGCTCAAATTTTATCGTAAAACAGGAAAAACAACAAAGTTCCCCGCTAGTACAAAAAAAAAAAATCCCCAAGATGAATATTGACCCCTAAAAATGACTGTTCCATTAAACGTATATGGAACGATAACTCGAAATATAATGTTTATCACGACGGGTCTATTTTTTTGCTTCATGGCTTCACATTTTCATCAACATCTATTATTACACTTGGGCTTTGTGACTTCATATCACCGCCGCATTGTCCTAATCGGATCACGGTACTAACTAGAATATGTTCCCCGGCGGAGGTCACCTTATTACAAACAGGCTACTACTCCCTTTGTTGGACTAGACCCGTGTTGAATCATAAGGCAGTTCACACCTAAATGTCACATTTTGACCGGCCACTCTCATTACACACATCCACACAGATAAACAGCTGTTCCCCATCATTATCCCCTCCATCTATGTCAGTAGCACCCCGCCCCCACAATGCACCCCATTTCTCTCTTACAGCACATGTAAACAAGTCCACATATACAGACCCCTCCCCCTTCGCTTCCACCGTGCACCTTCCACTCCCCCAGTCCATACCACGCCATCCCGGCTACAAACACACACACACACACACACGCTCAGGACTCCTGGACCGGCCGCTCACCCGACGTGACTGCCCATTCTACATAAACATCCATCCAGTCATTGGCCCGGCGCCCCCCCCACCCCACCCCCCACCCTTGGCTGCGAGGAATGCTGGGACCAGCTGGTGGAGAAAATAAAAATGAAGAAGCATACCAAAACAGGAAATGCATCAGCAGGGGCCTATCGGAGGGCTTTATCAGACCAGTGGCAGCCCTGCAAAGAACCTGGGTGGCGCCGAGTGCTGATTGGCTGATCAAAGTGGCAGCTGTGTCATTAAAGGTCAAGAGGTCAGGGGTAATCAAGAAAGAGAGGTTACGAGGCTGTGCTCAGTCATGTGTGTGTGAGAGAGAAACAGAGCAAGTGGATGGTGCGGTCTGGGGTCTGTGTTTGCCTGGTTATCTAAATAAGGGCAACCTGGAGGAAACAGGGAAGGAAATTAGAAGGAAATAGATTCTGCTCAGACAGATAAACTGAAAACAGCCAAATAAATCAACATTTGGATGAGAAAATCCCTTCCACAATGTATCCATTTAAAAAATCATATTTACACGAGAAAGCCTTAGGTATTCACCGGAATAATGTGGGAAAGCGTTTACTAACAGGGAAGACATGCCTGAACTAAAGCCATTCAAAAAAAGGTTTGCGTGTGAGATTCCAAACGGAATGGTTAAAACCGGCTCTGTTCTCTATAATTCATGTTCGCTCTCCACTGAGCTCTTATGAAACCTACACACACGTTTTTACTTAGCAGTAGATTTTCCAAATCAGGAGACACATAGGGAGATGGAGGGCTTTTCAGCTCAGCTTGATTGCCAGGAAAAGCTGCTCATTTTATTAGGCTCACAAATAGTATACATGTACACAAGCATGTATACCTCTGGACACATGTCACATATATACACATGTATATATTTATGTGGAAAACTGTCATCTTCATTTATAATAATGTCATCTTTAATCAGTTTATTTTGTATTAATCCCTCATGAAGGTTAAAGCAGGTGAACACATTTTTATTCTCCACAAATCATGTATTAAAAATGACCCCATTACATTATATTTGACAGTGAAACTGAATGAATGTGGCGTTATTCTGTGCTGTTATTTACATGTTAAAATGTGTGTCTGAATTGGTTAATAAAACATTAATAAAGAAACAATAACTTGTGATATTCAATTGGCTAATCTATGTTTTGGGAAATGAACACATGCGACTGAGAGAGTGCTCAGAAGAGGAAAAACGCAAATGTTAAAAATGTTAATTGGTGTGATAAGCAAGGGTGAGGCAAAACCAGGAAGGGAAGGAAGCTCAGAGACAGACAGAAAGACTAGACTCTGTTTGTTTGACAGTTCAAAAAGGAAAGGGGGGGAAAAAGTTGATCTGTGTGTCACTCCCACAGAACTGCAGCCTACATCCAACATCCCAGGAACCCCCACTGCAAGAGTTAGTCAGAGAAACAACCATGGGGGATCCTGTCTGGTACCACTCTGGACTCACAGTGACTTACACAGGCCTATGGGGTCTATTGTTAGGCAACACAGAGTCACAAGCACACATCGGGACGACGGGAACTCTACGGCAAAATGTTGCCATCTAGTGGCACGTTAAGCTTCCATTTTTGGAAGGGTCGTCCACAGCAGTGGGCCAGCCTTTTTCTGTTAGTGACCAGTATGCTGCCAGAGGACTGGGACCACACAATCCTTCTCCTGCCTGACAAACTACTGTTATACAATAAAAAAGAAGAGAAATATTAAGTGAAAGATGTTATAGAAGCATTTAACATGACACATCATTATAATTCAGGCTGTTTAGTTGGACTTCTTCTTAAGGAATCACTGGGGAATCTGTGTCCTGACCCCT